>NC_139652.1:12376039-12382755 GCF_964638095.1 Poromitra crassiceps
CTAAGCTTTGGACAGCGAGCTGAATGAAAACACTGAGGAATCCACAGATGAAGTTCACACTGTAGATCTGTTTGGTCTGTTGCAACTAAACAGAGAAGGTAGCCTAACACTAGGAGAGGAATGGCTAACATCCACTGTACCACTCTATTGTTAGAGAGGGAGCTTCTCTGGTTGCACAGTTCAAGGTTCGCCTCAGACAGTTGAGGAATATAAAGTTGACCCTTGACCTCAGAGAGAACACCAGATGACCCATAAATCTATGGCCCCAGGGCTTAACAGCCCATTCCCCTGTCATAGCCACAACGACCTGAACAGCACCTCACACCTGGTCTGCACCTTCTGACCGCTGTAAAACACACACACACACACATGCACACACACACGCACATGCACATGCACACACACACATGCACACATACACATGCACACACACACACACACACACACACACCCTGTGCTCTGCTAGCTACTAGGTCCTCCTTGACCAGCAAGTCCTGACAATGCCAGGGCAGGGATGATCATCATCAGAAGAACCCACGCCCCGACGATAAAGCTACATTCTTCTCTGGTCCCAACTCGTCCCTGAAGACGAAGAAGACCCATAAAACTAAAGCCCTGATGGTGAAGCTGAACGCTATAATAATATCTCACAGTCAGTACATGCGCTCTCGATGTCAATTGTGATTGTGCAGGGAAGGATATCGGAGGACTGGTATGAATTAACACCGGATGCAAATCTAATCTGTAATCTGTTTACATCAGTCAAATCTAGGTCCCAAGCCATCCATGCCGTAAATGGGTGCACCAGAGGGGCAGAGGGAAGGTCAGTCTCTCCTATACAACCCTACATAACTGTCATGATCAGCATTGTTGAGAAGAGCACTCACCGCCCTTATAAAAAGTAGGCCTAAATGACTGGCAAACGGGTATTAGCAGGACACAGGCTCAACAAAAGCCCCAGTTATAAAGGCCAATAAAAGCCTATCACTCTACTGTAACAACAATCCTTTTTTTTACGCCTTGAGAGAGGGAGGGAAAGGTCACCCGGTGAAGCAGTCAGTGCTATAGTGATATTGACTTAGCTAGATTGGGCGGCTGACAAACTCAGGTCAGTGCGTGGGCTTGTTAGCCCTATATAACCCTCACATAACCTCTTTTTTACTGTCCTGACTGACACCGGAGGAGGCAGCCGAGTGCAGAAGCAACTTAGATCTGAGCTTCGGTTCTGACAAAACACATTTGTGATCATTAGGGGGAGATCTCTTCTCACTTTGACACTTGACCTTAAGATTAAGGGTTTGTCAGAGCACTGGAAGGGGGGGGGGGGGGGGGATAAAAACGAAAAATGAAATGGTTCGCTTTTGATCGGATTGGATGGGTAATTAGTAGGGGTGCACCGATCACATTTTTTGCCACCGATCACCGATTGCCGATCGCCTATGGGAAATATCTGCCCAACCGATCATCCACCGATTACCGATCACCGATCACCGATATATAAACTCCTCAAAGAAAGTTTGGAAACGTTATTTTAGGTCGATTATTTCTCCCCTTTAATGATTAGTGATAGGGCTTTTTTTTTTTTTTTTTTTTTTTAATATAAAAAAATTGCCGATCGCCGATCGCATATTTGAGGTCAAAATCGGCCGATACAGATTGCTTGCCGATCGATCGGTGCGCCCCTAGTAATTAGATATGGCGATGAACTTCGGTTGTGAACTTTTCAACCTAGACGCAAAATCAGATCTGCTTGCTACAATGACAGAATTGTAGCAAGCGAGTCGACAAAATTTCCCCCCCGAATGAATGGAATCAGTGGATAAATGTATTGTTCCTCTATAATAAACGACTAGTCTTCTGTGCTCTGCTCGGTTTGTTTCGCTCCAACACCATTGTGTCATCATCCACGATGTCATTCAAGACGAATGTCCAGTTTCCATGGAGCTATACCCCGTTAATACATGACATAAATCACACTGGTTGTTTCTCCACTTTAGAACAAGCAACACCACTTGTCTCACTGCTTTGCCAAACATGGCCGAGAGATGTAGGATAGGGACGGGGGGGGGGGGGCATCGTATGTCACCCTCCTCAATTTGACAGCCTCTCACGAGTTGTAAAAGCAGGAGCTCATTGGGGGACAATGGAGACGCGGAGCGACAGAGCTCCTGGAGGCTGTTACAGGGAGGAAGCCCCTTTATTTGAGGACACTATAACTCAACAAAAGACTGTGGCTGTCTCTCCACACGGGATGAATGGGTCTGACTCTTACACTACACACTGTCTCCACACGGGGCAGACTCAGGATGAATGGGCCTGACTCTTACACTACACACTTTGCCCTGACAAAAGCACTGGATAAGCAAAGGGCAAAACCCTGTCATGTGTGGTCTCCCTGCACTGGGACTGGAGAGACATTAAATTACAATGACTATACAACGCCTATTAACACCTTACCTGTTTAACCAGCTATTCTTTGTTTTGGCTATTGTGATAGCAAATTATTGATTGATTGCTTATGAACTATGGCCCTTCTAAGATGTATTTTGTGAACTATGTTCTTCATCATTGCAGAATATTCCTGTACAGGGAGAACATGTATCTTGATTTGGGTGGGTAGACGTGGAGTGTTGTGTCTTGTGAACATCAGATTGACTACTGACGTCATGGGAATGTACTGAGTTGGAGAGAGGTTGTATGAAGTGGAAAAGTACTGCCCTCCTAAGGTGGGGGGCGGGTGTCATAGTTTCAGTATATGATGAGTTGTAACAATGACTCGTGGCTCTATTCTGACAACGTGGTCGGGGAGACCTCTGTGCACAGATGTTAATGTAGAATAAAACCTCCTAAATACACTTGAAACGGATATCTCATTATTGATGGATCAGCAGGGCATTTCAGCAATTTTTCCATCACACTATCCAGTCCTCCTATTTTATTTCTCTGTTGAAAGTTTATGTGATTTTCAACCCTATGACCTGGAAAACGGTCAAATTTGCCACACCCCGGTCATGCATGTATGAGGGTTTGATCGCGGCGGCGTTCCTGTTGAAGCAGCAGCACCCCTGGCTGTTAGTGAGTGTCCAGGCTCACAAGGTGATCCCCTCGCCACTCGACACTAACGACCTCTGACACCTCGCTGGATTTTCTTCGCGTATGACCTCACTTCTCGGAGGGTTTAACAGGCACACACTGCTTCAACCCTGCGACCCTACACACATCTGGGCTTTTCCTCTTCAACCTCTCCTTCGAGTTCAACGGTATATCCTTCACGCGGCGAGAGAACCATTTCCTGTGTATGTCTAGCCCCGGGCTAAGCGTGCACATGAATGGAACGGCCCCCATGGAAACGGGCGCGGCGGCGGCAGCGCGGGGTGTGAGCCCGTGGTAAGAACGAAGAGGATGCAGTTAAAAAAAAAAAAAAAAAAAGGAGTCGGCAATTCCCCACACGTGGAAGCGTTTTCCCCCCGAGCCCGCACGGCTTCAAAAGGCAAACCGACGTGGAATCCGACAATACTCTGAAACGGTTAAAGGAACACTCCGCCCATTTTCAACCAGCTTTGTATCATATTTAGAACATCAGTAGTATATCAGAAAACTTTAAACGGTTTTGAAGTCTGTCATTTAATTTGACAGTTATTGAGTGTTAAAGTGTGGACCAGTGACATCACTGGTCCACACTAACTCAAATTAATAACTCATTAACTCAAATCAACTCTCAATAACTGTCAAACTATTCATCATTCATCTAGTTTGACAGTTATTGAGAGTTGCTTTGAGTTAATGAGTTATTCATTTGAGTCAGTGTGGACCAGTGATGTCACTGGTCCACACTTTAACACTCAATAACTGTCAAATTAAATGACAGACTTCAAAACAGTTGACAGTTTTCTGATATACTACTGATGTTCTAATGATACAAAGCTGGTTGAAAACGGGCAGAGTGTTCCTTTAAGAGCCGCTCAGTCAGGATCACCACTAATGATTAACATTCCTGGAGAAACACTTCGTTATACAGTCGTTTCAGAGTGCTCTAATTAAACACATGCTCCAGTGCCACAGCACAGAGGGGAACTCTGACCACGGCGAGTGGGGATGCTGCTTCTCTCTCCAGACCCGCTTAATTGGACACAATTTAAGTCATTAAGATGGTAGTAAAAAAAAAACACAGCAGAAAGAGCAGAAGAGAGGCCCAATGATCTCCGCTATTTCCAAAGGCTCCATTTAGCTCGGATGTTGTTGACCCTTTCACCTCTTCACATGGCTACCATTCACATGTACAGTGAGGTCTAGAGAGGGTAAGGGAGCAACAAGAAGTCTGTTATTAGCTGAGTGAGATGTCCAACTGTACACTTACAGGAGTTTTTCTGGCTCAGAATGGGTCTTAGGGGGCTTCGTGTCGTACGTAGCCTACATGTAACTGTTGGGTTAGTGTCAGGGTTATATCCTCAACACAAATATATCAGTCATTGTCAGAAATGATTATGGAGCAATGTGTTTTCACATCACTCCAAGTTTCAGACAATATAGTCGTTTCAACGTTAACGTTGACTTTCTCTAAATTGATATAGTAAAAAGAAAAAAAGCTTGATAAAACTTTTTTTTGCCCTGACCTGGCTGAGCAGAGCAGACTATGATAGAAAGCATCATGGATGAATGGATATTTGTGTAGAGCTGCGTTACACTGTTGATATTCTCAACAGTTTGTCTTGAGACACTTCACTATTTTCAGCAGTTCAGCATGAAGATGTGACACATTTACTACAGAAAGTCTCCTCAGTTAACCATGTTTTTATATTCACAACGCAGAACTAGGTGACGTGAATTGGTGGGGTGCTGCTAACCCCTTGCCTGTGGTGACTGGGATAGGCTTTTGACGTGTGTGTGTGTGTGTGTGTGTGTGTGTGTGTGTGTGTGTGTGTGTGTGTGTGTGTTTTGAGGTCTGGTTAGAACCCATTGAAGCCCCAGGAGGCTTCAGTCAGTATGCCAGACACACAGGCCAGGCTTGCATCACCGGTGGCTGGGATCTGTGCGTCTGTGTGTGTGTGTGCGTCTGTGTGTGTGTGCGTCTCTGTGTGTGTGTGTGTGTGTGTGTGTGTGTGTGTGTGTGTGTGGGGAATGGAAAACAGGACACCAGTGGCTGCCTTATCACCCCCCATGGATAGCATTCTGGCAGTGCAGAGTTTATTGTTAGAAAGCGAGTATAATAGGCCTAGAATGTGCCTGTCTCTGTCAGTGTCAGTGTGTTATTGATGCTGAGGTCACTAATGACAGTTACAGTAAGTTACAGCATCGTGGGCTGGCACACAGGAACATGTAACATGCTCTGCATGTGTCAAGAAAAAAAGTCTTTCCACACAATTTGAACTGAAATACTGTATAGCTGCCTTTCCTTCAAGCTGGATAACCTTTTACGCCAGTGATACTTCAAAGTGATATATATATATATTTTTTTACAGTGCACCTGAACGCAACATGCAAGATACCCGCTGAATAAGTGTCCAAATGTTCATGTCATTCTGGCCAATACTCCACTTCTGTTACAGCATTTCAGTCTGGAATATGGAATATCTTTCAATAATCTATGATTTAGCTGCTAAATTGTCAAATACCGCCGTCTGCTCGCTACCCAGGCACTTATGTATGTACTTAACATAACTTAACTATCCGGTGTGCAACATTGACAGACTAAACTCCGGCTGACACCCCAAAAACCTACAATCCACTACAGAAAAATGTATATTGTTTGTTTATTAACTGACCCCCTGGCCTTCTATCATTTCACGAAAGTAGTGGCCCCCGGCAAAGCAAGTTGAGTATCCCTGTTTTACGCCGTCCCAACATCGTCAAACATCCGCTGATTTCCATGAATGGACAAGTGTGTGTTTGCCTGTGGACAGGACACAAAGAAACATAACACACACACACACACACACACACACACACACACACACACACACACACACACACACACACACACACATACAGAGGTACAGACATCTGGTGGACCTCTAGCCTTGTTTTAGTTGGGAGCCCCGCCCCTAACAGGAAGACAGTGTGTGAGCACAGCAAACATACGCGTGACTCTTTGAACTGCCCTGAACGGCCAAACAAACTGTTTCTGTGTCCGCCCTGCAGGGGGCAGTGCACCCTGCGCCTCAGGGTGCTGCTCTGCTCCAAATGTCCTCAGTTGAACTCTGTCAATATTGACCCACCTGTATGTTGCCCTGCAGCATCTACCCCCCCCCCCCCCCACTGTGATGTACAACCATTTCCAGTGAATGATAACGCACTTGCTTTTAGTGCAGAGACGTATCATATATGTATAGGAAATTAATCTAAACACATCTCCTGTGATCATATTCTGGTAATAATAGGTCGCTATCTCATACTTATCCAGGTGGAGGTGCGACTGTACACAATGGACAGACCTTCACGTCATTGACTGAGGGACACACAGCCATGGACACTCATCCAACGAAGCGATGTGCTAGCTGGAGTTTTGACTGATAGCATTACAAAAACAAAGAATCTAATAACTAATAACTAATAAGGCAGAGACATAAACACCCAGAGTGTATTGGGGGGCGGGGGGGGGGGGGTTCCAACTCCAAACACTCCCTGGGCCAAACACTCGATCTGATCAAAACCAAACAGCTTCACACGAGTGTATACTTCACAAGATGGATAATAAGAAGAACAAAGCAACAGCCTGG
>NC_139652.1:12382955-12405455 GCF_964638095.1 Poromitra crassiceps
TGAGTGCGCACATCACCCTGGTCATTAGCAGTGTTGGGGGTAACTCATTACAAAAGTAACATATTACATGTAATATATTACTTTTAGCAGTAACTCAGTAATATAGCTTATTACTTATAGGATTTCAGTAATATTATACCAGTTACTTTGTCAAGTAACTCAAGTTACAAATTGAGTTACATTTTATTAAATCAAAGCACATATTTAAAAAAGATACAATCATTTCCTATAATCAAATAGTCTTTTTATGCAAATAACCACTATAGATGACAATAACAAAGGAAAAGAATAACATTTAGAATTTTGGATTATTTACACTGACTTCAAGGCGGTTGAAATTATTTTTCAGGATGGTTCCGGGGCAGCGATGTCATTCTGCTGCTGCTGTTGTTTTGGTAAAAGTAATGCAAAAGTAGTGTAATAAGTAACAAGTTACTCTACACAGAAATTAATATTGTAAAGTAACTTATTACTTTCAAATGAAAGTAACTAGTAATATGTAGTATATTACATTTTGAAAGTAACTTGCCCAACACTGGTCATTAGGGACTGATCATACTAAGTTAATGCTTCACATAGAGTAAGAAGAGGTCAGGTGTGTCATTATAGGCAGTGCATGCATCCAAGTGTATTTGATGGTGTACAGACAGAGAAACTATGATGGAAGATCCTGTTCATCTTTGCACCAGAGAATAAGCTCACGTGGGAAAAACTCCATACACCATTAGAAGAGCTAAAGACGGGAGTTTTTAATCTTTCCCAACAGGGGAGGATAGGGGAATAATATATTGATATATATTGTTGCTTGCTCTTGTTAATCGTCTTATGATGTATTTTACGAGTTAATTTAAATGCGCCATTATAATTAAATTCTATACTCTTGACATTTGGGATTACGGCCAAACTCTTCTGTCTGTAAAGTTGTTTCAAAACCGGATTAATTACGGAGTGAAATATGACCGGAGCAAAGTTTTAACGAGGGAACGTTTCTCCGGTTCCACCGAAAAAGCTGATTTAAGAGAACGATTCTGGCAGACGTCCAACGACTGTCCCCACAGTCAGCAAGCTTTGTGAAAAATCTCAGGAAATAGCTTTGTTGTCGGTACAAAACCACCCGTGCCCAGCAGCGTCCATTTTTAAATCCCCCTGACCTTTTTCCATATCATCCATTCTCGCTGACTCCACCCCTTTGACAATGCCAACAGGGCCAGAGGAACAAGAGACACAGGAAGTGCGTGCGTGCGTGTGTGTGTGTGTGTGCATGCGTGCGCGCGCGTGTGTGTGTGTGTGAGTGTGTGTGTGTGTGTGTGAGTGTGTGTGTGAGTGTGAGTGTGAGTGTGAGTGTGAGTGTGAGTGTGAGTGTGTGTGTGTGTGTGTGTGTGTGTGTGTGTGTGTGTGCGCGCGCGTGTGTGTGTGTGTGTGAGAGTGTTTTGCATATTTGCAGCCAGGGGTCCGGAAAGCTTTAATCGCCTGTAGTGGGCCGGGGGAAATAATAAGCTGAGCTTTTAAATGCCTATCTCAGGCTAATGTGTTTTCTTTAGCTGCTCGCCCTGTGACACCGTGATTGCTTGGATGGATCGCTATAGGTGAGGTATATTAGGACAGGCGGGGGGAAAAAACATGGCGCTCCTGAAGGGCACACGCCCTGTCTGTGTCAGGTGGGGTCAGACGCGCCACTTTCCAAAACCGCCATCACCAAGGCCACTGTTGCCGACACATGGCATGTTTATATGTGTTATTCCCCTCTATCAAATACAGACATGTTGATAATCACCAGTTTCATAGTGCCGCGCCATGCTTATTACGATGCAGTATTCCTTCACAGCCACCAGCATCATGCCTCTACATGGGAGCGATAATGAAACATGTGTGTGTGGAGGAGCACTTTCATCATCGCGGTGGTCTGATGGTTACCCCGCAATTACGCCGTGTGGTTAAGCAGAGATCTGCCGGGGCATTCGACTCCAGCGTGTGTGTGCCAAGCCCGTTTTCCTCTCCAACATCATCCTGCAAACGGCTAATAAACACACTTGTGCCTGGAAGCGCTAAATCACTAACTAGCTTTAATCACTTTAGCATAATGCTTAGCATGTGGGTTCAATGTGTGCTGCACTGCTCCGGGCGCATCCCGCCCGACTCGCCTGCATGTCGCCGTTTGAGAGTTACTTTCAGGGCTGTCCTCGAATCGATTTTTTTCAAACTCGAATATTCTATTGAGGTTTTCCACGAATATTCGAATGTCTGCTGTGATGTCATCATGACAAAAAAAAAAAAATAATAATAAAGGGATTCACCGGAATACATACAAGTCTTTTTCATTTTTTTTTTTTATTATTACTATAACTGCAGTGAAAATTGCAGGCTAATTACCAATTGCACTACTAGACAGTGACTTAAGTGTTGCATTACCGCCACCTACTGGATTGTTGATTGATTGATTGATTGATTGTTTATATTAAAGCTACATAGTAATCCTTATAAAGGCCTTATAGTCAATGGATTAATTCCTTATATATCATGAATGAATTGGCCTGTGGGACAAGAGGAGTAATTATTATATTGGGTTAGGTTCATTCTAGGAAAATAAATATATCGAATATTAATTTTCGAATTTGAATGTCTGCATTATGAACGAATATTCGAATATCCGAATATTCGAGGACAGCCCTAGTTACTTTACCGCTTGGCAAACATAAAAAAAAAGTTACAATCTCTCCCGTATAGACGGCAGCATCGGCAGCGGTCCTCTCGCTCTCGACGACCGCGCTGTAACAGCGCGCCTAGAACTGACCGAGCGGGCCACCGTCCGTTTAGCCAGGCCCGGTGACCATAGACGCGGGGACCACCGACGTTTCAGCAAAGCCACATTTCATACAGCCTCCTGCCAACCTACCACAAACAGTTTACATACAGTCAATGGGGGCTCAGCTCGCTGGAGTTTGTCTATGGCAGGCTGGAACTCCACGCCACATCTCCCTATGCAGTGCCATGAAAGACTGGCCTCTTCTGACAGCTCCTCACAACACACAGCCCTGTCCTCTGTCCACCCGCTGCTTTTAGCCCTGCAGCGGGCCCACGTCTGGGGGGAGAAAAGGCTGCCAGAGTGTTTGGCTTGCAGGCGATTTACGCGGACGCAAAGGCCGATTCATTCTCGCTCTGCACAAACAGGCCTCTGTGTACATTTCACTGGTATACCCGGGCTTTTAAATCAACAGAGGGAAACGTATACACGCTGGCACTGGGACTTACATGCTGCTCGTTCACGCACACCCCCGGCTGCGCGTCTGCCGCAGCCGCACACACACACACACACACACACGCATACACATGCACACACACACACACACACACATACACATACACTCTCACATAGACACTCAAACACAGGGACACATAGCTGTCCATCTGTCTCTCTCGTGCACAATGTGCACACACACACTCTCACACACACACACACACACACACACACACACACACACACCACAACATGCCCCACTGTTTAAAGTCTGAGACTGGGTGCATGTCTGTGATCTGTCTCTGGCTCCACACCTCATGTCTGCGATCTGTCTCTGGCTCCACACCTCTTGCTGTGCAGGGACTGCACTAATGCAATGGCACACATCGTGTGCTAATGTTATAAAGCTAGCCTGTCTGGTTGAAAGGTGCATTATTATGAGGTGTTCATAAGAAAAAGCAGGCCTATCTGCCATCCAGCCCCAAATCCTAGAGAGTCCTTCAACAATCCACTATGCTATTAAAATAAACCTGCATCAACCTATTCCACGTTTATGACCCTGGCATTCATCAACACCGAGCCGGCCAAAGAGGATCATAGCTATTTCCATCGCTGTGTCCAAGAATAATTATCATAAAGGCAACTATTTTATTTCCCTCTTGAATTCACGAAAAAAAAATCAATCAAAGCAAATATATGAGAAGGCTTTTGATTCTATTTGTGGCACCTTTTTGATGAACTGGGAATTGGGAATGAGACATCCACATCACCGCGTGTGACATTTGGAGCGACTCCCAAAAATCCCTCCCACCACTTCATAAATCATTTAGTCTATAAATAACTTGATATTCACAACAGAGGATTTGCACTCGCAGCAGTTCACATCTCTCCAAACACATGCCTTGCCTGCTAGCTCATCTAAACATTAAATAACCACAGCTGTGAAATATACAGCAAGACCCAGATTTCAGGAGGGTATACACTTGACTACAGTATGGTAACACATCCAGTAACATAATGATAAAATACTTTATTATCCAATTAAAGATGAGATGACACCACACGGAAAATGTCTTATTGAATTTTGGATCGCAGATGTACACGTGCCCTCATTTAGGCAGCCCTTAAGGTGATACAGCATCTTTTACACTGTTAAAATGAAAATTGCTTATGTGTCATACAATTGCTGCTGAAATAAACCCTCATAAGATTATTTTTTTTACAGTTACTACTGATTTTGCATGAGAATACAGAATAGTTCATGTTGAGAGCCGATGTCGCCGATGAGTTTCTGTGACTCTAAAGCAGTGAGCCTCTACTTTAACCACTAGGTGACACCACTTCCTTGATTTCTGCGCTCTTTCCTCCCTGCATCTCTTGTCCCCAAGACTCACACTCACTACTATTAGTTTGTATAGGCTACTAGCATATATTATTTTACTGGTCATTGTCACATGGATGCCACCACAAGTAGCATAGCCATTGATGAAAATGTCCCTGTTAGACCATGGCTTTTTGCTATGAACAGGTAACACTGAAATGGGTGCAGAAACAGCATTTAACCCCCCACTATTCAACTTCCAAAAAACATGAAGGCAAGTGCACCTGGATATAATTCAATTTATTTAAACCCAGGTAAGACTTTCATTTGATTTGCCCTGCAGCAACGACCACTTCGCTGAAGCCACCCATTCAAATGTGTCCAGAGGGCTTTGTGTAGCCTGAGATATTGAAGAGTTATGGGGTTTTTCCCCCTCACCTCTCTGAGCTGACCAGCTTACAGCTGGGCCGCTCTCTGTCTTTTTTCTCAGCTGTGGCTTTGGTGACAGATTTCAAGCAAGTCTGACTCTGCGCTCTTGAGCCAAGTGTGGGTCTGTCACGCTGTATAAGCCTCCCAGAGAGCATGCACGGGACTCAATGGCTTATGTATATGTTTACTGTCCTCTGTTGGGAGCAAATATTATTTCAGAGAGCATTGGTTAAATATAACAGCATCTGCTCTCCTGTGCCTTGTGGGTTTAGCACTTTCTTTCCCAGCTGAGCATGGAAAATATGGAACTTATGGGTGTGTCATTATTCTTCTGCAAAGGAAATATCTTTATGGCATGTTTAGCACTGTGAGTGCTCCATAAGGAGTGATGAATTCACTCAAACAGCTTGCAGGGCAGGGCAGTGCGCTTCCAAAGAGCAGGGACTGTGCGCTGCGCACTTTTTGGGTAAAGCCCCGTTCGCACCTTATCCATCAATGCTCAGAACTGAAGAAAGTGAGAGTGAAATGGAACGACTTCTCCTATGTGGCCGGGGCGCTGCGTCTGACCACATTCCCCCTCACTCAACAGGACCCTTGAGCTCTGTATAGAGCCATACGGAGGGGAACGGGATGGCGGACAGACAGCGGTCACGTAGCGCCGACCAGTTGTCACCAAAGTGACAGGCGACAGCTGAGTCCATACATCTGGAGGCCCCGGGGGGCTCCACACTCCCACACGCCCCGCGTCTCTGACCACGTTTTTCACAGCCGGAGAAATGAGGTTATTCAGGCTACAGGGCGCATGGGAAGGGAAAGTGGCTATTTTGGAGATGTTGCTGCGTAAAAGCGCAACGTGAAGATTGGTGTAGTCAGGGATGTATAAAGGATACACCCACCCAAACAGTTTCCTCACTTTTAGGCTAACTTGACTTCATCATAGTGTAGGTTAATTAAACTGAACTAAATTAGACTATGAGGATAGGTCTTTTCAGGAAGAGAAAAACATGAAAAACCACCATTTTAATTGTTAATGATTATCACCGATTAGAGGTCAAAATTTACCTGCATTTTCATCAGTCGTAGAACATACGTGAGACATTTCATAGCGTAATTTAGAAAATAAAGCGAACTCCAAAAATGCTCACCATAAAATCCGACACAAATCAGCATTAGGCAATTAAAGTCAGCCATTTGGAAGCTGTCCAAACTCATAAAGTAGCCTACGTCCAAAACACACACGCGAAATAACTTCGTTAACTCACCCCCAAAGTGTTCAGTCGTAGTAAACAGGCTATCCAGAAGCAATATTCCCGAAGTGAGAAAAGCGATTCACGCTGCGTCTCATTGGCATAAGATGAAAAGTCCAGAGAGAGGGTGCGCACCGCACTGTAGTGCCGCAAAGCCGCAGCGAGACCTGCGCCAGGAGATACGCTTAATAAACCGCTGATAGTGGCTGCATTGGAGACGCGCAGAGTAGTGTGTAGTTCACCTCCAAAATGTCACAGCATCTCGTTCAGCGGCGCACGGTGCGCTATGGGCTCCTCTCTCGCCAGTCACAGAGAAATGACATTAGCGTTGCTCCCTGCCCATTGGCTTAAAGCAGCCCCCACCGATCCCAGAGAGACGGACGAGTCTGGAAAACATTGGAGAAATGCTGTGTGAGCTTAAACTCCTGTTCCATAGGGGAGTTACTTTCTAAATAGGCCTAGATGCTTTGGCTTTGTGTCATTTCGGTGATTGGAAACTGATTGTCATAATTGCTTGTCAATAAAATAAAGCTGAACTCTGTCTGGAGTTAGTTTGAATTCAAATTCAACTGTGCTCATCATTTAAATAGCCTGTCATTATGTCATCACTGGTGCACATAGACACACACACACACACACACACACACACACACACACACACACACACACACACACACACACACACACACACACACACACACACACACACACACACACACACACCTCTCCCCCCATCAACAATTTGTCACCATATAGAAATATGATCAGGGTTTTTTTCTCCAACCCCGTTCGTCCCTCTACCACCACCAAGGTGAAGTTGTCACAATATGCTTTATGTCCGCCCACACAGGCTGTGTAACACTACACTCCTTATTTACAGTGCCATGAAAGGCAAGCCATATAGGCATGCTGAAAAAGAGGCTATTGCTTTGCTGTCTATTGAGTCAGACACAATGTGTTCTGAGATGATTGAAGGTTCCACCACCACCACCCATAAATCAGTGTCTGACCATGTAATCCAGAAGAAAAGACGAGGAAAAATCCATTAGTACGTCATACGTTTGCAGATGACACAACGGTCATCTGCCTCACCCAAGGAGGTGACGAGTCTGCGTACAGTGGTACGGTGGTCAGAACCACCTTGAGCTGAACAAGCTCAAAACTGTAGAGATGATAGTGGACTTCAGGAGGAGCCCCCAAGCACTACCCCCCCCCCCCATGACATATCCAACAACACTGTGTCTATATGGTGGAATCCTACAAGTTCCTGGGATCCATAATCTCCCAGGACCTAAAGTCAAGTCAAGTTTATTTGTATAGCACATTTCATACACAGAGGCAATTCAAAGTGCTTCACATAAAATGGTTGACAGGAAAATAAAAGAATAAAAGAAGAGAATAAAATGGACATTTAAAAGCATCACAACAACAAAAAAGTGGGAGGCCAACATAGGCACCGTAGGCATATAACTGTACAATAGCATACGGTATCTGTATAAGCCTTTGTTTACAATCCTGTGTGGCTTATTTATACTGTAGATGTACATTCTTTCATATACATATATATAATAGACACTTTCCACCACACTTACTGTATAGTAGTTAGTGCAAATCTTTTGCAAATGTTGAAATGTACCCATGTCTTGTGATTTTAACTGCGTGCCTTTTTTCCCCTCTGTGTGTGTGAGTACTTTGAGAGCAATGCAAACCGGAGTCAAATTCCTTGTATGTGTACATATGTAACCGAATGAATGTGAGTCCTCATGAGTCTGGAGTGGTAGCGAGTAGGTTGGTTAAACTCACTCCCCCAGTATAAAGGGACGTTAATCAGCTCCGCCAAGGGAGCTTAGCTTTCTTGGTGCAGTGGTTAGCGTGTCCGTTCCGCAAGCCGAAGGTCGGCAGTTCGAATCCACCCCTGGGCAAGCCCCTTAACATGGGTTGCCGCACTTACCATCAAACACAATGCCGTTACACATACTTGGTCAATAAACCGTTTTCTGATACATAGTCTTATTTCTGTCTTACAGTCCTGAGTGCTAACCACGATTCCAATGGGTTGTGCAGATGAACTTATCAATAGTTTCCAGTGCTGATAATTGACTGTAAATACAACTAAGAGAATTGTTTCGACTGTTGGACCTTTAAAGAACTCTTTGAACTGCCGTGACCCATAGACGCCCTTTCCATGATGATCAAGAATGACACTGTCACTGTTCTCCCCCAAACAAGTCAATCAATGCATTTCTTGTCGGCCTATTCGAAATCGGTGTCTTAAAATGTCTTTGAAATCCCATCGTCTTTCTGAAAAAACGTGACAACGGCGAGTCGAAACACGAAACACGAATGCGACTGAAATGCGTCGTTTTAATGGCGTGACCTCTGACCTGTACGCTCTCCCTCGCTGGAACAGACGCTACATCTTTGGCTGACCCGGGTTACGACCCAGTGACCGTCGCGTAGATCTGACAGTGTGAATGCATCTTAAGTGGGACCAGGTTTAGCCAGCTGAAAACCTGTCAATCATTCCCCGCATAGTCTTGGCATTCGGCGGTGGAACGCACTGCTGCTGTGGCAGAATTGATACGGACCAGATGGATATAAGCTGCTCCTCGGTATCACACTTCAATGCAACCACTTACTGTATCTCTTTCTATCAGAACTGGGTTCAACGCTGTTTGAAGATAATTCGTAGCGTTTGCTTTAACCTACATTGCGGTACCAGATGGGTGGGGTTTTTACCCCGAGACAGTTCAGATAGGGTCAGGTAGTTGTCAGTCACCGAGTATACGACATTAAATTAACTTAGAAATACTTCCTGGCTCTCATTTATTCTGGCACCAGAACAAATCACAAAATGTACTGGAAATGAACATGCTATTTGACCGTGGACTTGTCCATAATTTCCTGCGAGATAACTTTTTAAATTAACACTGAAGGGCCAAAACAAGATACAATAGAGGCCTTCTTTTTAACTGCCAACATTATCTCGAGTTCATCCAGTTACAGTTACAAACAAAACGGCCTGTGTGGTTGGTCAGGTTTCTCCACAGTCTGACAGAAGACTGGAGCTCGTAGATAACATTTCAAACCGCAGATTATTTTCTGGAGTCCTCTCGCGCCTGACAACAGGCGAGACCAGAATGTTCAACCATTTGTCCATCACTTATCTTGTCTCTCTCCAACGCTTATCTCCGGCTTATCTAATGAGATATTTATGGCGGCGTTGTAAAAAAAAAAGAGCTCTAAGCAGCATCATCCCTTACATGGCATTCGACCATAAAGATGCTCGGCATACTTTCCAGAGCATCTCGTTTTCTCCGTGTGGCGTGTGATTTTTCCACGATTTTTAATAACATATAACTTGATTTTGATTACTGTGTATCAAGTGTAATCCCATGCTGCGAGCTGCTCAGACTCAGTACAGGGGCATCGTTCGGTCAACAAACCGTTCCAGCTTTTCCTGCGCAGCTGTTTTGTATTTTTCAGGTTTTGTGACGGAGCAGTTAGTGAACGTGTTGGTTAAATCGTCAATCCCTCTAACAAGATTGGAAGCTTAGGGCAAACCCCTGCAACGGGAGCTCCGCAGCAAATCTGCTTTAATTAGAGGAAGAGGCAATTTTCCCTCTTGGGGGGAACTGAGGGTGGAGTTTATAGGCTTGGACAGATGAAGCCAATGTGGAAGTAGGAAAAACTGCAGTTCCTCGAATGGCCACTTGAGGCTGGCTGCAAAAGGGAGTCAATTCCCATTCACCCCCCATGTTAAAATGCCCGAGTTTACAGCATATTTATACAGCCCGGTTCGAAAAACGGTTTTGGTCTCTATAGCTAATTTCACCTTTCATGACAACTGTATGGGGTGACTTTTTTATATGACTCACCAATAGACGATTAAAAGGACGTGTTTTGGGCGTGATTGACAGGTCGCCTGTCCGGTGATCGTGCAGTTTGCCGATCACGGACCAATAACAGGTGGCGCTGTGTGGCTCTGTAGGAAACCCGAGGCTTCAAAAGCAGAGTCCACAAACCACTAGGTGATGTCACAAACCACTAGGCGATGTCACAAACCACTAGGTGATGTCACACGCACTCGTCCATCTCTTTACACAGTCTCTGTTTGGAACGTTGGAGCCCTATTTACTTAGGTCCCTTGTAAGTGCTGATGACTTCACAACTCTGTCTATCTTTGACCTTCCACTTTCTCTCATTAGTTGGGTTTCCATCCAAAGGTTTCGCAAATTTCGATCTAATTTTCAGAAAGTCGGCAAAAGAAAATGCAAAATAATGCGTGTTTCCATCCGCTGCTATTATGCGAATATAGCGCTGTCAATCACCTTGTGTTTGAGGCTGTCTGCCTCTGCTGATCTGCCGATACACGTGTCGTCTTGGAGGCAGGCCAAGCTCTATTAACCACATCTAACGTAACGTCATGATCTACAAAGCTAGCCTACAATAAAATGCAATTTCTGGATTACCAGGTGCTGCTCTTCAACTCGGCGAGCATAACGTTACATACTTATAATCCACGGAGCAGTTGTGAATACAATTTCATTCAATTCTAGAAGTGAGTCGCCTTTAAGTTAATATCCCAGTCTTCTGTTTAAACACCACGGCGGGCAGTTTAAAAATTGTGCTGCTCATTTCACATTATTTAGCGTGTGTAGCCCTATAGTGTAGGCTATGCCAACATGTCATGTTTTTGCACTAATCAAGGCAACCTGAAACTGTGTGGTTTTTGAATGGAGAGACAACGGAATATTCGCATTTTACTTTTATCGATACACCCGACTTTTCCACATCCCTCAAGCGTGAAAACTCTTTTGCGATATTTGGAGTTTTCTTTTTCACATTTTTTTGCACCGTTTCCACTCAGTTATTTTATGCGCAAATTGAAATTTTGCATAAAAACAGGTGGATGGAAAACCAACTATTGTCTCGCTTTGCCTGACCCTTTCTCTCCATGTCTTTCTCTCTCGATGTCTTTAAAGTGCTCTTCAGCTATATGTGGTTCTATTATTTATTGAGGGGGAGTTTCCATTGTGAACAAACAATAAGTGTTTTCAGCTGTGCAGAGACAATAGTGGAGCGTGCCCCAAAGTCAGGCCTGCAACTGGGAGACCCAGTTTTATGAGCTTGTGGGAATTCTGCATTCGGCTCCAGTGATTCCCTGCTGCATCTATATTTCATACTCCGGATGTGTAAATACATTTCAGTTGAGTGGCAAACAGTGGATACAATGACATTTCACAACTGGAACTGTGGCTGATTTTGACTGAGAAATTACCCTGGATTGGCTTATCCAAGACATATTACTCTCTATTTGCAATAGCACCTGAAGAGTGTTAAGAGACATTCAGCCACCAACATGGATATGGTTTAAACATGGCCCTGGTTGCCAGGTTGGGTGAGGATATATTTCTGGCCCTGCTTGCCAGGTTGGGTGAGGATATTGCTGGCCCTCAGTAGCGGAGCATACACCGGGGCAGAGGGTGCGCCCACCCCGGGGCCCACTCGTCAGGGATGCCCATCAAAAAAAAAAAAAAAAAAAATTGCAGGCCAGGCTGGCAACCTGTGTTTTTCTTTTTCTTCTTCAGAACAAGCTTGTCTGTAAAGTGGCTTCACTGTAGGCTTTCTTGGACATAATATTACTTGGCTCCATGAGTAACAAATTTTGTTTTCGGATATAGGGGCTATCAGCTATTTTACAGTTGTGACTTAAAATTACTATTTAATAAAGTCAGTGGTGTGAGTGTGAGAGGAATTCAATCAATAGACAATAACATTGGTGTGTTTAAAATGAGATATTCCACTAAATATGGCTAAAACCGATTCAAACATGCAAAAAAGGCAAATTTTTCTTCGCGGCCTGGCCTGGCCTTCAAAAAAAAAAAAAAAAAAAAAAAAAAAAATTGATGGGGCCCCCCTAAGAGCTTCGCCCCCTCTGGGCTGACAGGGTCGCTCCGCCCCTGCTGGCCCTGGTTGCCAGGTTGGGTGAGGATATATTTCTGGCCCTGCTTGCCAGGTTGGGTGAGGATATATTGCTGGCCCTGCTTGCCAGGTTGGGTGAGGATATTGGCTGGCCATGTTAGCATAGTCTTTATATCAAGTGGCTTGCTCTGCCTTTCATGTTTGCTCTACGTTTATGTGAGGCTGTATGTTTGCTTGGGTTCAGAGCGGAGAGCATGTGTCAACTAATTCCGCTGAGATGGTCGGATTTATTTTTTATTACGGTATGACTTCCCGTGAAACCATACTGCAATATTTGTATATTGGACTATATTAAATTGGGGAAAATTGTATTTTCTAACCATCAGGAGAACAACCTCTCCCAGAACATATTTCTGTGTGCCGAATTGAATTTGAGATACAGCACTTGATAAGCGACTGTTGTCTTCTGGTACACCATGGATGGAGATTAAAGCATAAAGAAAGGAAATAAATCCATATCAAGGTGCGTTTCAAACATAATGGAAGCGGGGGGGGGGGGGGGGGGGGCAAAGAAAACATCTTATTTCTGTGAGTTGACACAACAGGAAATCTCTAGTCCAAACAAAGGCAGGAAGACAAACAAACAAGTGACTGGTACTGGGACAGAGACTGAAGGCAAAGTAAGGCCGGATCAGGCGAGCAGGCAGCTGGAGCTCTCCACCACTCACCTGGCTGCCGTCCATATTCAAACACTGCTGACCAATTAGAGAGCAGTGGCCATGCCAGGGCCCCAAAAGGCCCGACTCATTCAGTGTGTTGACTCGACGTGTTGTTGGAGAGCTTGTCACAGAATGACAAATGGGATCACATTACTAAAACAAACACGTTAATGCAGCGGTTGGATAGATATGGCGAGTCAGTCAGCTCCTGATTGGCTGCTTCCACTGTTTCTGTAGAATTCTGTGAAGCAAGGCACTCATAAGACTCCAGGGTTCTGAATGAACTGCTACAATAACAATAGGCTATTGCTATTGTGTTTGGCTTGTTGATCCCAGCATGCTGTGAATACCAGACCATTATAATTGATATGTTACACTTCGGCCTTTGTAGTCTGTAATTGGCTCTCTTAGCTCTCCCAAAATTAACTACAGACAGCCACTGGAACAAGAGAAGGCTTGTTTGTTCACAACGTGCTAATTATTGGATCGTTATAGGCGACAATCACAATAGCGCTCTATTGTCCAACTGTTCATAGTAATAATGTCATGATTTTTGTCTGCCTCCATCCCTGTCCCCTCTCACTTTTGAGGTTCACTAGTGGGTTCCTGTTGCTGTTCTACTACAGGCTGGCTGTGAGCAGGAGGGAGGACGGGGTTAAATCCCTTAAAGGGGGATACACCAACTTTTTGGGCGTCTCGCCCATTTGCCATATCGCCCATACATAACCAAGATACACAATACCTTTACTCTCTGTACAGTATACAGTGAGCTACAGTCGTCCAGATACACCGCATGCGCTGTCTACAATGGAAGCGCTGTGTACAGGCAAACAAGGAAGTATGCGAGGAAGAACGAACAAGTAGGTGTGGGGATTTACTACGAAAATAACGTTTCACGTATGTGCTTTTGGTGAATTTGAACAGCTGTACCGTTTCCTGCAATTCATTCCAGTTACAGTAGTAACTGGACGACTGTAGCTCACTGTATACTGTACGGAGAGTGACGGTAAAAGTATTGTGTATCTTGGTTATGTATGGGCGATATGGAAAATGGCAAAACTTTCAAAAAGTTGGCGTATCCCCTTAACCATTTTGACAGACACCTTTATATGAAGCACTTTACAGTAGCATGAGTGCATGCATGTTATGTCTGGGTGGCCTTTTTACATGTCTGGGAGGCCCCCACATGGAAATCTAAACCCCCTCTAGAGGTGTTAAACCCGCGCTCTGCCTACTGAGGGACACAGGACACTCCTCACTCTAGAGCCGTTTTCCCACATGCATACCGGAAAATTACCTGTAAGTCAATATCGGACATTTCCCGGAATTTCCCTTCACACCTGAGCGCTCGCATGTGGGAATCTAGCAGCGAAATTGCCTGTATGTTGGGGGGCGGGGGGAGGGGGGAGCTTATTTGGGGGGTCGGCAAAACTCCGATGGTGAAATAAGTTTGCTTGTCACACAATAAATCACACTCGTTTGACTTAAGAGCAGCGTCAAGCCAGCGTAATAAACACAGCCGATTTCCCCCCTCCCCTCTCTGCTCGAGAGAGGCCAGGCGAAATGTGGAAGTAGTTTGCTTTGATTTGCGCGAATGATTAGATGATGCACGCTGGAAGTTAACGTTAAGCAACGTGTGTACACCTCGCCCATGAGAGAAGGACCGGTGTCGCGGGAAATGACTGGACCCGTTTCTCACTTGTGTCCGTTATCGCGCATACCGCTCTTCTGACTGGCTCAAAACTGGTGAAATGTCCGCGACGACGGGGTCGCGCTTATACCGGAACAACAACTTTCACACATGGAGGCATTAGACCACGTTCCGGTCATTTAGCGGTACAAAGCGCATGTGGGAAAACGGCTTAGGTGTTAAAGCCACACTCTACCTACTGAGAGACACAGGACACTCCTCACTATAGAGGTGTTAAAGCCACACTCTGCCTACTGAGGGACACAGGACACTCCTCACTCTAGGTGTTAAAGCCACACTCTACCTACTGAGGGACACAGGACACTCCTCACTCTAGAGGTGTTAAAGCCACACTCTACCTACTGAGGGACACAGGACACTCCTCACTCTAGGTGTTAAAGCCACACTCTACCTACTGAGGGACACAGGACACTCCTCACTATAGAGGTGTTAAAGCCACACTCTGCCTACTGAGGGACACAGGACACTCCTCACTCTAGAGGTGTTAAAGCCACACTCTGCCTACTGAGGGACACAGGACACTCCTCACTCTAGAGGTGTTAAAGCCACACTCTGCCTACTGAGGGACACAGGACACTCCTCACTCTAGAGGTGTTAAAGCCACACTCTGCCTACTGAGGGACACAGGACACTCCTCACTCTAGGTGTTAAAGCCACACTCTACCTACTGAGGGACACAGGACACTCCTCACTCTAGGTGTTAAAGCCACACTCTACCTACTGAGGGACACAGGACACTCCTCACTCTAGGTGTTAAAGCCACACTCTACCTACTGAGGGACACAGGACACTCCTCACTCTAGGTGTTAAAGCCACACTCTGCCTACTGAGGGACACAGGACACTCCTCACTCTAGGTGTTAAAGCCACACTCTACCTACTGAGGGACACAGGACACTCCTCACTCTAGAGGTGTTAAAGCCACACTCTGCCTACTGAGGGACACAGGACACTCCTCACTCTAGAGGTGTTAAAGCCACACTCTACCTACTGAGGGACACAGGACACTCCTCACTCTAGGTGTTAAAGCCACACTCTACCTACTGAGGGACACAGGACACTCCTCACTCTAGGTGTTAAAGCCACACTCTGCCTACTGAGGGACACAGGACACTCCTCACTCTAGGTGTTAAAGCCACACTCTACCTACTGAGGGACACAGGACACTCCTCACTCTAGAGGTGTTAAAGCCACACTCTGCCTACTGAGGGACACAGGACACTCCTCACTCTAGAGGTGTTAAAGCCACACTCTACCTACTGAGGGACACAGGACACTCCTCACTCTAGGTGTTAAAGCCACACTCTACCTACTGAGGGACACAGGACACTCCTCACTCTAGGTGTTAAAGCCACACTCTGCCTACTGAGGGACACAGGACACTCCTCACTCTAGGTGTTAAAGCCACACTCTGCCTACTGAGGGACACAGGACACTCCTCACTCTAGAGGTGTTAAAGCCACACTCTACCTACTGAGGGACACAGGACACTCCTCACTCTAGAGGTGTTAAAGCCACACTCTACCTACTGAGGGACACAGGACACTCATCACTCTAGAGGTGTTAAAGCCACACTCTACCTACTGAGGGACACAGGACACTCCTCACTCTAGAGGTGTTAAAGCCACACTCTACCTACTGAGGGACACAGGACACTCCTCACTCTAGGTGTTAAAGCCACACTCTACCTACTGAGGGACACAGGACACTCCTCACTCTAGAGGTGTTAAAGCCACACTCTACCTACTGAGGGACACAGGACACTCCTCACTCTAGGTGTTAAAGCCACACTCTGCCTACTGAGGGACACAGGACACTCCTCACTCTAGGTGTTAAAGCCACACTCTGCCTACTGAGGGACACAGGACACTCCTCACTCTAGAGGTGTTAAAGCCACACTCTACCTACTGAGGGACACAGGACACTCCTCACTCTAGAGGTGTTAAAGCCACACTCTACCTACTGAGGGACACAGGACACTCCTCACTCTAGGTGTTAAAGCCACACTCTACCTACTGAGGGACACAGGATCACTCTAGAGGTGTTAAAGCCACACTCTACCTACTGAGGGACACAGGACACTCCTCACTCTAGAGGTGTTAAAGCCACACTCTACCTACTGAGGGACACAGGACACTCCTCACTCTAGGTGTTAAAGCCACACTCTACCTACTGAGGGACACAGGACACTCCTCACTCTAGGTGTTAAAGCCACACTCTGCCTACTGAGAGACACAGGACACTCCTCACTCTAGAGGTGTTAAAGCCACACTCTACCTACTGAGGGACACAGGATCACTATAGAGGTGTTAAAGCCACACTCTACCTACTGAGGGACACAGGACACTCCTCACTCTAGAGGTGTTAAAGCCACACTCTACCTACTGAGGGACACAGGACACTCCTCACTCTAGAGGTGTTAAAGCCACACTCTACCTACTGAGGGACACAGGACACTCCTCACTCTAGAGGTGTTAAAGCCACACTCTGCCTACTGAGGGACACAGGACACTCCTCACTCTAGAGGTGTTAAAGCCACACTCTACCTACTGAGGGACACAGGACACTCCTCACTCTAGAGGTGTTAAAGCCACACTCTACCTACTGAGGGACACAGGACACTCCTCACTCTAGAGGTGTTAAAGCCACACTCTACCTACTGAGGGACACAGGACACTCATGTGGTGTGCTTCCCATCCCTCCCTTGCACATTTACGGGAGAAGCTTGTTTCAGCGGTTATTCAAATGTAATGGCTTTTCCTGGCATTCTATCTGCCATCTGCAATTATACTTTGGGAGTTCCCAACCGTCATTAATGCAAGAGTTTCATCCTTGAAATATTTTCGAATAGAAGTTCCGCCCCTTTGGATTTTGGTGTATCCAGAAGGAAGTATACATATTGGATAATCCCATCCCATGAAACATACATTAGTTAGTGGGTAGTAGTAAAATAGACTTGAATAACAGTTATTTAATCATAATTTGGTCATAACTGATATGACCAAATTATGATTAAATATTGTTAAGTTCTCAAGTATATATACACACAAAAACTGTAGCAGAGTTCCGGCTTTAGTTTTGCATACAGACCTATAGGCACCTTCAGAGATGGTTACCAGTCATGCAACCATCCAAACCCCATTAACACCTTAAGTGCCATAGCCGAAATAATTCGTCTTACATAATCCAACGCTTAAGTGCCAGAGCCGAGTTTACTCGTCTTACATAAACATTTTTTTTTTTTGACGGTGGGACATCAATCAACAACTTTTACATCTTCGAGATCACTATTGGAGCAAGATAATGTGTATAATCTATTTTACCGACCCACTAAGTGTTGACAGTGCTCCCCCAGACGACCGAAATCAAAGAAAAAACTGCCGCGGGACCAAGCCGTTCAAGGAAATGCCGTGGCGATTTTACAGTAATCCATTCAAGACTTGTCTTGCCTGAGAGCGGCCGCGCACCGGCAGCAGCACACAGAGAGCGGAGAGCGATTTGCAAAATAGATCATAGGTGAAACACACTTTGAAACACCTCAGAAAGGCCAGAATCAACATCTGCCCATCGCCCACGCATTCCCCGGCCCATCTTGACTCGCACAAGGAGCGTCCGCACGCAGGCAAGCAGGCAGGCAGGCACACAGGCAGGCAGCAGCAAAAGCGCTTCTGACACGCCCGCTGTACAGCCAGGAGGAAGGAGGAGAAGACACACGGAGGGAGGAGTTTGAATGAGAGGGGTGTTTCCTGTTGTTATGGAGGAAATTACTGTTCAAAACTATTGTTTAGAATGTCTGACGGTCTTACTGATGCCAAAAATGAATGGTTAAAGTGACTGTTTCACAAAAAGCCATTTATCTCTGAATAAATTTCCAGACGCTGAAACCATGCTGTACTCAACGGCTAATATCTACATAACTACTAACTCTGCAAACTAACTCTTTTAGACAGAGAAAGCACACATTCTATTAGTTATTTTTAGATGATTGGTGTTCATGAATTCTTAACAGAAAAGAATCCTCGGCTGTTGTAAAATGAGCCAGAATCGTCAAAAACACCCCTGGCACAACTTACCTACAGGAATGAAAACATGGCTGGCATTCAATGTGTTAAAAGTGGTCAGAGGTGTTGCTCCAGCATTTGCATAATACAGCAGCATGACTTTGATCTTTGGCCAAATTAGGGAGCTTTAACCTGGTACTTCTGGCAGGGAACGCTCATGCTGTGAGGAGGAAGTCTGAAGGAGCGTGCAGTCGATGCCACGATGCTCCCCCAAACCCAAGCACGCTGACTGGGGAAGGGTGGTAGGTCTTCAGACACGCTGACTGGGGAAGGGTGGTAGGCCTTCAGGCACGTTGACTGGGGAAGGGTGGTAGGTCTTCAGACACGCTGACTGGGGAAGGGTGGTAGGCCTTCAGGCACGTTGACTGGGGAAGGGTGGTAGGTCTTCAGGCACACTGACTAGGGAAGGGTGGTAGGTCTTCAGGCACACTGACTAGGGAAGGATGGTAGGCCTTCAGACACGCTGACTGGGGAAGGGTGGTAGGTCTTCAGACACGCTGACTGGGGAAGGGTGGTAGGTCTTCAGACACGTTGACTGGGGAAGGATGGTAGGCCTTCAGACACGCTGACTGGGGAAGGGTGGTAGGCCTTCAGGCACGTTGACTGGGGAAGGGTGGTAGGTCTTCAGACACGCTGACTGGGGAAGGGTGGTAGGTCTTCAGGCACACTGACTAGGGAAGGGTGGTAGGTCTTCAGGCACACTGACTGGGGAAGGATGGTAGGCCTTCAGGCACGTTGACTGGGGAAGGATGGTAGGCCTTCAGACACGCTGACTGGGGAAGGGTGGTAGGCCTTCAGGCACGCTGACTGGGGAAGGATGGTAGGTCTTCAGACACGCTGACTGGGGAAGGGTGGTAGGTCTTCAGGCACGCTGACTGGGGAAGGATGGTAGGCCTTCAGACACGCTGACTGGGGAAGGGTGGTAGGTCTTCAGGCACACTGACTGGGGAAGGATGGTAGGCCTTCAGACACGCTGACTGAGGAAGGGTGGTAGGTCTTCAGGCACACTGACTGGTGAAGGGTGGTAGGTCTTCAGACACACTGACTGGTGAAGGGTGGTAGGTCTTCAGACACACTGACTGGTGAAGGGTGGTAGGTCTTCAGACACACTGACTGGTGAAGGGTGGTAGGTCTTCAGACACGCTGACTGGTGAAGGGTGGTAGGTCTTCAGGCACACTGACTGGTGAAGGGTGGTAGACCTTCAGGCACACTGACTGGTGAAGGGTGGTAGGTCTTCAGACACACTGACTGGTGAAGGATGGTAGACCTTCAGGCACACTGACTGGTGAAGGGTGGTAGGCCTTCAGACACGCTGACTGGGGAAGGGTGGTAGGTCTTCAGGCACACTGACTGGTGAAGGGTGGTAGGTCTTCAGACACACTGACTGGTGAAGGGTGGTAGGTCTTCAGACACACTGACTGGTGAAGGGTGGTAGGTCTTCAGACACACTGACTGGTGAAGGGTGGTAGGCCTTCAGACACGCTGACTGGGGAAGGGTGGTAGGTCTTCAGGCACACTGACTGGTGAAGGGTGGTAGGTCTTCAGACACACTGACTGGTGAAGGGTGGTAGGTCTTCAGACACACTGACTGGGGAAGGATGGTAGGCCTTCAGACACGCTGACTGGTGAAGGGTGGTAGGTCTTCAGGCACACTGACTGGTGAAGGGTGGTAGGTCTTCAGGCACACTGACTGGTGAAGGGTGGTAGGTCTTCAGACACACTGACTGGTGAAGGGTGGTAGGTCTTCAGGCACACTGACTGGTGAAGGGTGGTAGGTCTTCAGACACACTGACTGGGGAAGGATGGTAGGCCTTCAGACACACTGACTGGTGAAGGGTGGTAGGTCTTCAGACACGCTGACTGGTGAAGGGTGGTAGGTCTTCAGACACACTGACTGGGGAAGGGTGGTAGGCCTTCAGACACGCTGACTGGTGAAGGATGGTAGGTCTTCAGACACACTGACTGGTGAAGGGTGGTAGGTCTTCAGACACACTGACTGGTGAAGGGTGGTAGGTCTTCAGACACACTGACTGGTGAAGGGTGGTAGGTCTTCAGACACACTGACTGGTGAAGGGTGGTAGGTCTTCAGACACACTGACTGGTGAAGGGTGGTAGGTCTTCAGACACACTGACTGGTGAAGGGTGGTAGGCCTTCAGACACGCTGACTGGTGAAGGGTGGTAGGTCTTCAGACACACTGACTGGGGAAGGGTGGTAGGTCTTCAGACACACTGACTGGTGAAGGGTGGTAGGTCTTCAGACACGCTGACTGGGGAAGGATGGTAGGCCTTCAGACACGCTGACTGGGGAAGGATGGTAGGCCTTCAGACACGCTGACTGGGGAAGGATGGTAGGCCTTCAGGCACGCTGACTGGGGAAGGATGGTAGGTCTTTAGGCGAGAAAAGGGACTTTGTAGAAGAAAGAAACAGGTTGTATTACTCATACAGAGAATGTTCATCCAAGCCTTTGCCACCAAACATATTCTCCCCCCGACGACACCAAAGGAGTTCAGCACATTTTCTTTTCTTCCTGGACACAGTTTGGCTGGTGAGCTATGCATCCTTATCCGTGTGGGCGAGCTTCCCTGTTGAATTTTTCACGCTCTTCTGAACGTTCTGCCTCAAACATAAATCGTGGGGGGGGGAAATCGGACCCTGATGCAAGCTGGTTTCCGTTGCTATTTTCCATCTCCTGTGTCCTCCCTCCCTCCCTCCCTCCCTCCCTCCCTCCCTCCCTCCCTTCATTCTTATCCCAGACATTGCAGTGCCGCTTCCGCGATGAATTCCCCAGCAGTGCACTGAAGCCCCTTTAGGCACGCTGCATTCCCCGCGCCGGCCTTCTGTCGCCTGTGAGATAGCACAGAGCACACAACCTGCTCCACTATTCAGATTCCTTATGTTACCCAGATAAGGGGGCATGAGAGAACCTCTGCTCTCTCTGCCTCTATTTTGGTCTACTGCCTCCCTTTCCCCCCTCCACCCCTCTTCCCTTCGGCTCCCCCCTTCCTCGTCTTTCCCGCTTTAGTCCCAATGCTCCTGCATTTGCTCCATTTCTCCCCTTGTGTGAGTTTTTCAGGCCTCGGCCAATCAGTGTGAAAGTAGCATGGTAGCCGCGGACGGTGTTGGGTTTCTCTGTCACTGTTGCTGGCTCTTTGACGCTCTACCCTCGCGGGACACCCGTGATTGCAACCAACACCTCCTGTGGGATTTGGCCCGCAGCAGTTATCCTCTTGTCAAAACTACTTGGCAAGACTGACATTCGACTGTAGGCCATTTCTCATGTATAGATAGATAGATACGTATAGTGTTGCGAGCTTGTTATTGCATAATCACAAATCCGGGGAGGAAACTGAAGCAGATCTATTTTTTTTTACACTCGACACAAGCATGAGGTTTTAGTTGCAACGAGGGAGCAAATCTTGCTGGAAGCTGTTTGGGTAATTTTCCACTCTACTGTCCTCTGATCCCTTTGCAGTACTGTCTGTCCTCTCTTTATTTTGCTACGGGCCGAGCGGTCTGCTTCTCTCATAACATCTTCGGCTGCAACGTAATGTGTGTGCCTGTGGAGTTCAGCAGCGCTGGGTCACATCGCTTCAGTAAAAAATACCATCAACAGCTTTGTTTCGCCACAGAAAAATGCACGAACAAAATGAGGTCACCCGCACTTCTGGGCGACACTTTTACGTACAGCACATGACTTTTTACACACTTGTAAGACGGGGGTCGACAAAAGCCAAGGAAGTAGATTTACAGCCCCGGCCGGCGCTAACCTGCTCCCAGTATCTAACCTGCTCCCAGTATCTAACCTGCTCTCAGTACTCCCAGTATCTCACCTGCCTAGATTTACAGCCCC
>NC_139652.1:12407955-12410455 GCF_964638095.1 Poromitra crassiceps
CGCTCAGGCCTCATTAGACTCCAAAAACTACATTACCCAGAAAGCACGGCCACCCATGGTTCTCAAAGTTGAGCAATTGTGCGCCATCGGCCCTCCGTTGCTCGAGTGAGATCATTGATGACATCACAACTGCCTGAGTGACATCACAGTTGTGCAATTGTGCGTTTGTGCGCCTCTGCAACTGTGGGCCATCGGCTCTCCAATTATAGTATTCAGAGTTGCTCGAGTGACATGACTCATGAAATCAGAACTGCCCGAGTGACATCACAGTTGCGCCAACTGTGTCTCCGTGCAACTGTGCGCCATCGGCCCTGCAATCACAGTTGCTCCAGTGACATCACCGATGACATCACAACTGCAGACCCAACTTGCCCAGGTAGTGATGATATCACTTCCGTCACAGACACCGTCACACCGCCCACTTATACACCACTACCCACCTCGCTGATGATGTCACTTTTGTGACTGACAGGGCCCACGGGCACCCACCCACTTATCCAATACATCACGACCCAGTACCACCTCACTGATGATGTCACTTCCATCACCTTCGTGACTGATAGACAGCCAGACAGACGTCCAACCACTTTGACAATTTTACCTAATAGAAGATATCAGAATCAGAATATCAATATAGGGCCTATTCGTTTCAAATGTGCTGTGCAGCAGCGTCCCTTGAGTACCTCTACACTGGACTATTACAATTTGCTTATTTTTTTAGGTAAAGTCTATGCTCTGTCTGGCTTCAGGATCAGAGCTATAAAAAACAATAACGTGTAAACTATCTAGTCCTTTCACTAATATTGTTTGCTCATATTTGATGGTGGGGAGCACAGTGTCCTCGATGTGATTTTGCCAGCCCAGCGCCGACCCCCCGGATGCCGGATTTGACGGAAGGAGCCCAGAATAGACAGGTGGCACATCTCATTACACCGTGTCTGTCTCTTTCTCTCTCACACACACACACACACACACACACACACACACACACACACACACACACAGACACACAGACACAGACACACACACACAGACACACACACACACACACACCCCTGCCAGCCCGGAGCCCATGGCACAATTGGGGATCTCTCTCTTCTCAGCGAGACAGTTTGCCTGCCACTCATCACTCCTCTAATTAGACGCAGTGTATCAGATCTGTGATGGTCCTAATTAGACACAGTGTATCAGATCTGTGATGGTCCTAATTAGACACAGTGTATCATATCTGTGATGGTCGTCTGGTGTCGTCTCCACCGTCTCTCACTTGCCACGGATTTAATGAGCTGGGGACAATGCGAGCACACTGGACCGCATGTGCACGTCGTCGTCGTCTGCGCTTCTCTTAACGATCAAGCGATGTGACTATTGTCACAGCTACATCGACGTTACCATTTCCCACTGTGTGATTTCTGTTGTACATCGTGCTCGTTAAGAGGGTCACCGAAAGCGAATGCACTCCTCGGCTGGGCCTGAAATAATTGTGTGGTCTTTGAGGCGTGGATGTGACTAATTGGCCAATATGAGGAGGAGGACCCTCCCTGGAGATGGGCTTCTCAAAAACGCCCACTTAACCTTCTGAGATTCAGAAAACAAGCCAACACCTGCGCCAGGGAATGACTGCAATCTGAAAACAATCACGTGCCTTAATGTCCAGGTGGTGCCTGCCTGGTGGATGTCGCTCTTACTGCAGACAACACAGAGCCAAATATGTATACGTGTGTGTGTGTGTGTGTGTGTGTGTGTGTGTGTGTGTGTGAGTGAGTGAGTGAGTGTGTGTGTGTGTGTGTGAGAGAGAGAGAGTATCATTGAGTGTGTGTTTGTGTGCCAAGGTCGCCACCCACAAGCACGTTCCATTCTAAGGTGTAAATGGAGGGTCTGGTTGGATTGCACGACTTGTGCTATTGTTCTGATCTCTCTCTCTCTCGCTCTCTCTCTCACACTCACACACACACACACACACACACACACACACACAGACGCACGCACACACACACACACAGCCGAGGTCACACTGGCTCATTAGCAGTCAGTCTTGTGCGACGTTCACAGACAAACACTATTATAATATTTATGACTCATTCTCAATGTGTCATGTGCAGAGAAATTAGATTAATGTTTTTGGGTGAAATCACAAATGGGTGGAAGTGAAGTGACTGTGATTGATAGTGATGGATTGTGACCATCTGATGAAATGCATCGGTCACATGCTGGTTGTAGATTGTAAAGCTGAAGAGCAGCCTTGAACTAGTTGCTCCCGACAACAACTAACATCTGCACTTCACGGAGGGGAAAGGTTGGTCAAAGACGACTGTTTATAATTAGTGACCTGGATGAAGTTAACCCAATTCTCCCACTGCACTTCAGCTTTTCAAACACACATTTTTTCCATTTTGTTCAGTCTGGATCCGACCTTGACTCTAAGCACCGGTATGTTGGCTTTTATATGCGTATCTATTTAATGCGTGGGAAAACTATGTCCTCTGGAAAAATGTGCACT
>NC_139652.1:12415455-12437955 GCF_964638095.1 Poromitra crassiceps
AAAAAGACAAACTTGTTTAGTCTTCCTACCGATTCCCTCGAATCGCAAAGTAAAGTAGCAGCTGCACGTTCGGGGCTTTTGAAATGACTTATAGCATATTTATACGACATTAATGAGCCGCCGTTACATCGGTTTACGATTAATCTAAGATCACCCCCGCTGCTCCGATCCCACCAAGACGTCTCCGGGTTTTCATAGTGAAATGCAAAACATATATCAACTATATCACCAGAATTATATTGGAGACGCAATAAGGTCCGACAGCGTGCGCATATTTATGTGGGGGTTTCGGACTCGGTACTCGGAAGATTTACACCCTTTTGCTTGAGCGTCAACCACAGCTGAAATAACCCAACGTGGTCCAAACCCCTCAAGCCGTCAGTACCACTCCAACTGGTCCAAGAGGGATAAATTATCTCCAGCATTTCATGTGCTAAAGGTAATGGGGAAGACGAAAAGCAATTTCATGATCAGAAGAATAATGCTGGATAACGTTAATATAGACGCGGAATAACAAGCAGTCAATTCCCTGTGCATAACCCGAAATCCCATTTGAGTGCGAAAGAGGGAGAGCCGGTCCAGCTCTGCTTGATTCAATCAGATGTTTCTCGGGAGCACCACAGCCTGTCCTCCAGCTGTGTCCAAACAACCCACACCCTCTGCCTGGGTCTGCAGGCTTTGACTGGTGCCGGGGGGGGGGGAGAGGTCAGCTGGGGGCGTACCAAGAGCCCTCTCCACGCTACACTAACTTCTGCTTTTGACATGTGGAGAGCCTAGGCCCATCCATCCTCAACTCTGACAGCTCAGCCGCTCCTACGGGCAGGGGAAGGTATAGAGATCAGGTACAGACATACAAAGAAATGTCCGTTTTTTTCTATCACCCATCGATATAACCCAGAAGCGATTCAATAGGGATTATTAAACCAGTTCATAAAAGCGTTTACATGTGCTGTTCTCAACACCTCGTATCCCTCTGTCTGGCGCACAGGAAGCGCTGTGTTTGTGTTTTATATCGCCAGCAGCGACGGCATCCAACGGTTTGTTTGGAATACATAGATCCTAGTTCCTCATTGCGCGGCTCGCGAGACGCTGGCGGCTCTCAAAGCTTTAGTTGGCGGCTCTAAGAAATTGCAAAAAAATAATAATAATAATAATAATTTTGATTTGATTTTTTTTTCCCCCTGCTCTCCCCAAAGTTTCAATAAACCTTTATGGCATATTATTACAATACAACAATACTGGTGTTGACAGTAATAGAAGGTGCCAAATCATTCAAAACAATAAGCATTTTGCTTTTAGGAGCATTGTGCCAGCGTGCAGCGCTGTTCCAAAACGTGTCAACGTGTGTCGTTGCCTGGGAAACGCACATCCCATAATACAACTGTTCGCATCGCATCCCATAATAGTATGATGATACTTGGGATGCCATTGCGAACATAGATGTGAACAGGTTAGCTAAAACCTCAGCATCGCCAGCGACGGCCCCCACCATTGCGGTCGGGGTACGTTTCGAAATCCCTCCAGGCCTGAAAGATTTTCTAGGGGAAACTGGTATATATATATGTGTGTGTGTGTGTGTGTGTGTGTGTGTGTGTGTGTGTGTGTGTGTGTGTGTGTGTGTGTGTGTGTGTGTGTGTGTGTGTGTGTGTGTGTGTGTGTGTGTGTGTGTGTGTGTGTGTGTGTGTGTGTGTGTGTGTGGAAAACAATAAAACAAAAAAATGGAAGAAATAGTGAGGATCACTGACATAGATGAAGAACTGGGTAGCTGCTGTATGAGCAGTGATAGCCACTGTGGCTGAACAGACAAAAAAAAATAGAGCGCCACCTACAGAAACTCAAAAAACGTCCTCAACAGAAAATCCAAAGAAAGAGACACCACATCACCGGCGACACTGGCGATCTCTGTGTGAAGTGCAGCGGAAAAATAGCACAGCAATGATCACTTATCACCAGAAAAGTCACCAAAAAACAAAAACAATAACCTTGCAGAACACCACTTTAAGTTTTGGGGCAACTAAACACATGAAACACTTAATTGCCTTGGTCTAACTCTGCCTATTTGGGTGTCATTGAAGTCCAATAGGCTAGGCTATGCTGGGCAAAAAGAAGAAAACATTAATTAAATCCGTCCACAGTGTGTCATGTCAGACAGAGATTGGTAGAAGCAACATTTCTGCCTGTTCTTGATTATGGTGACGTGCTGTACATGAATGCCTCAGCTCACTGTCTTCATATGTTGGATACTGTGTATCATGGTGCTTTGAGGTTCAGCCCTCACTCATCACTGTACATTGTACTCAATGGTCAATTGGCCTGCTCTGTCGACTCGCCGGCTTAGTCACTGGTATGTTTTTATTTATAAGGCCATTCTCTTCCTGAGTATTTATCAGTCTTTCTGTCCCAAAAGCACGGTACTTATGGCTTACGGTCTCAGGACGTTTTGCTCATGACTGTCCCTAAAGCTCGGACGGAGATGGGCAAAAAGGCCTTTATGTTTTCTGCACCATCCTCTTGGAATACCCTGCAGAATGGGCTTAAACTATGGGACCTAGTTACCCTTAGTGAATTTAAAAGCATTGTAAAGTCCCAGGAATTTGATTCTATTAACTGTAAATGTTTTAATTGACGATTCAAATGTATTTTCTCCTGCACCCGTACTGTATTGCACTCTCGAGCTTGTTTGTTTTCTTGTTTGTTGTCTTGTTGTAAGTTTTACTGTTTGTTGTGTCTGAAACTATGTAGCTGCAGCCATTCTTGGCCAGGTCTCTCTTGTAAAAGAGAGTTTAATCTCAATGAGACATGCCTGGTTAAATAAAGGTTAAATAAAAAAATAAAATGCTGGCTTTCAATTGCCTTGTGAAGTTTTTCCCCCGTCATGCAGATACACTTCAGCATCATCAGTATCATGCAGATACACTTCAGCATCATCCGAGGCAGTGAGTGCATTGAAAAAGCTGCATGCAATAAGAGAGATGTTGCGGTGTGCAGGTGGCGTATCTTAATAGACGTGAGCTCAGCGAGCTGTGATAAGGGACCATGTCGACTTCGAGCACGGGGGAACAAGCAATCCCTGCTCAGGCGGCTGAGCAGCATCTGGATGGGGCCGCGCGGCCAGACATTAATAGACGAGCAGGAATACTATGTTGACAAATTGAATGCCACCGATGAATAATGGCAGGAGACTCTTAAAAGAGAGATTGTCTTAGGACACGATTGACTCGATTGTTCCCAAATGCACTGGTGCATGTGCAGGATAAATTGAGAAGGAGTGAACCCCAAATACTCTGAATGCAAAATGCTCGTGCCGTTTACATTACGGCTGAACTTCATCTATCTTCCTTACTTGAATAAGGGGGCGCTATTTTGTCGTTGCAGGTGTCCCAGTCCCCGGCTTTGATGTGCTTCTGGTCTATCACCACAACCATTTTGGCTCACTCCTTTTTATCTAGAGTCTATCATTCAACACCAGGAAAGGTATATATATAGCCTACTATAACATAATAAGTGAACAAGCGTTTGGGCTAATTGTTAGCATCAACAAACATGGCCGCGGCTTAACAGAGAACGCATACTGTGTTAGCCCTACCTTGACTTATCTCCGGCTTGTACCGGTCTCTGGGTTGATCCACGCCGCCTTTCGGTGTCACCCCCGTTGTCGAGTCATGGGCCGGCCCGGTCCGAGCCGCTGGCACTCGTCCGTGCAGAAATCCCTGCGGGCGAATCCAAGGTGAAACATCTACTGGGGTTCAGTTCAGTGTCAACACAGTCATTATCAGCAGTTCATAGTTTAGGTCTGCAATACCTCCTCAGAGTCCAAGCTCCCGCAGCTTCTCGTATCCCCACGCTTACAGCCGGGCCTGCCTTGAAATGGCATCTGGCTTGCTCGGTAAGGGCCGTCCTCTAGCCAGCTATGACTGACAGCTAAACTAACCAATGACTGCTCATGATTGACGCCTAACGTCTGATGTATCTGCACTAGGCTTGGGCGGTATTAAGGTATTACCGTATATACCAGGGTATTTAGAAATACAGACGGTATGATTTTGATTTCTAAACTTGCACCAAAAATTTGCGAATGCTTTTATTTTATTTTTATATTGTTGGCAAATGACCATGGTATAAGCGGGATAATCAACTCCTAGGTGTGCATTATATGATTTTATACAACAGTTAGTTCCGGCCGGGCAATCAGATTGGACAAGAGGGATCCTACCAGTGCCGATATTTCATGATAATGCACTGGCGCTTCACTGTGTGTAGATCACTCCGCTTCACAGCTGCTCTAATCAACAAAACGCTTCACAGCTGTAGAGTAGACAGTAGTAAAGTAGACAGCCTGCAGTTAATTAGGCTGATTAGGCTACATTTTCGGGAAAGCAGAAAGCTGAGGGAACTATTTTTGTTGGCGGAGGAATAAATAGAGAAATCATATATTTTCTCAGCTTTTTGTCATTTTTTAATCAGCTGTGTTTAATAGAACTGTTGTATAAAAGCAATATCACACTCGAGGTCGTGCTGTTGTTGTCTAATATCGGCACTGCTGTGATTATCTTCGGCACTCGGCCTGCGGCCTTGTGCCTACGACCGAATCAGTGCCGATATTAGCCAACAACCTAATATCCCTCTCGTGTGATATTGCTTAATTAATGCACTTCGCGGAGGCAACCACCAAGTTATTTGCCTCCACATCGTGCATTCAAATCATATAATGCACACCTAGTCCTTGATTTTCCTTTACTTATCTCACAAAGAGCAGCCTACCCGGATCACACTGAGCTAATTAGGCTATATCTTGGTTAATCATCATGATATGATAGGGGAGACCTCCTCGCCAGCATAGCCTTTTCCCAGTCAAGTGGATACGCAAATGCCTTCGGTTCAAGTCTATCATCAGATATTTTGAATTTGCATGGGACCATGTAGTAGAGACTCCCGCTGGTCATGCAATAATAGTTGAACCTACATGGTGGCTTTGCCTCTGTACAGCGTTTGACAGTAATCTGTCAACGTCTTTGCAAAATATGTAAACACAGCAGCCCGCGCGGCTGCACGGGCAAAACGTGCTCCGAATCCAATCTCTCCTCGCACCGACGAGAGGCCCTTGTGCTCCGCTCGCTCAAACGTGTGAAGGTCATAACAAACCTGCAGCGGGACGGGGTGCTCCGTGCTGCTGAGAATAGCCCCGTGTTTCCCCAACACCTTCCCCCTTCCTTCACCAGGCCGTGCTGCTGGAGCTCAGAACATAGCATAGGGGACTCTCACTCATATGGTTTCACTTTGAGAGGAATAGACTTTCCTACATGTGCTCTGTAAAGCTCATGTTTCCATTCTCGTAGGTGTGGTCTCCTATTTGGGTCACAACAGAACTCGGTGGAGAGAGGAATTCCCTGTGTATCCATGTGAGGGATTTCTTTTTTTTTTTTTTTTTAATGAACTGCCCAGTGATTGAAATGGGGCGAGTCAGCTTACTTTGACGTGAAGGCACGACCGTTACCGCTGCATTGTGGGGGAACGCGGAAAGGGTCGCGACGGGTACGAGACCCTGCCACGCCACATGTTTGGGGTGGAAAACACCTGGGGGGGGGGGGGGGGGATTGCGCTCCGATTTCAGATCAGATAGGATTCAAACTTTGATCGCAAAAAAAAAAATCGGTATCAGACTCATGATTACTTTGAACCATATATGACATATTCTCAACTCTTTTACAGGCGGTCAGGAGCTGCATATCAAATCGTTTCTCATCTGTGAAGACTTGTCCTGCTACGTTATGTGTGTTTAGCAGTGTTGGGCAAGTTACTTTCAAAATGTAATATACCTCATATTACTACGGTAGTTACTTTCATTTGAAAGTAATAAGTTACTTTACAATATTACTGTCTGTGTAGAGTAACTCGTTACTTATTACACTACTTTTGCATTACTTTTACCAAAACAACAGCAGCAGCAGAATGACATCGCTGCCCCGGAACCACCCCGAAAGATTATTTCAAATTCCTTGAAGTCAGTGTAAACAATCCAAAATTCTAAATGTTATTATTTTCCTTTGTTATTGTCATGTAGGCCTATAGTGGTTATTTGCATAAAAACACACAGTTTGATTAGGAAATGATTGTATCTTTTTTTAAATATGTGCTTTGATTTAATCAAATGTAACTCAATTTGTAACTTGAGTTACTTGACAAAGTAACTGGTATAATATTACTGAAATCCTATAAGTAATAAGTTATATTACTGAGTTACTGCTAAAAGTAATATATTACATGTAATATGTTACTTTTGTAATGAGTTACCCCCATCACTGGTGTTTAGGCAATGTGGGGGGATGGAGGAGGAGGAGGAGGATGTGTGAGACATGACTTAGGTGTGCTAGCCTGTGTGCTAGCCGCCTGTGTGCTAGCAGCCTGTGTGCTAGCTAGCAGAGCAGGCACAGCTCCCACTCATACCTCCAGGGCAGCCTCTCTGATGAGTAAAGAGGATGCTTCACATGGCCTCTGGTCCTCATGCTGGCTTCTTGGCTAGCCATGCACCGCAGGACCGTAGCTTCTCCCAGACAGCCAGACTGCTATTGTCAGAGAGAAGAGACGATTTGAAGAGCCCACAGAGAGAGAGCAGTGGTCTCATTAAACGAAAGGTTGGTTTGTGAGAGACAGAGGGACAGAGTTTCTTACATACCGCACGTCAATTTAGTTTGAGTCCAGGGCATTTACCAGTAGTCTGCTGGAGTAGATTCTGTCTCGTCCGCTCCCCAGAGAGCGCTGAATAAAAGTGAGAGAGAGAGAGAATGACTTCATCCTGCAGAAACGAAGGATCTTCCAGTTCTTGTACGTGTCATCATCCCAACTTCACCTTGCTGGAATGCTAACCGCTAAACTAGCAGCAGATGTTCAGTATGTTGGGAAAACGTATCAAGTCATCTGTTAGCCTCTCACTCGACATCATACAGCTGCTCAATCAGATATGGCCGTTATCCAACGGTTTGCTACCGAACTCCACGCGAGGTTGGGGATATAGTTATCAAACCGGCTTGAAAAACCGCTGTGATATTTTGTAGCTGGTGCCGGTTGGTTAGTTTTGCTTACGCTGAAAAACATTGGCAGTGTGTGTGTGTGTGTGTGTGTGTGAGAGAGAGACACAGAGAGAGAGAGAGAGAGAGAGAGAGAGAGAGAGAGACGAGAGAGAGAGAGGGGGTCAAGAGAGAGAGACAGGAGACAGGAGAGAGGAGAGTGAGAGAGAGAGAGAGAGAAAGAGAGAGAGAGAGACACAGAGAGAGAGAGAGAGAGAGACCAGAGAGAGAGAGACGAGAGAGAGAGAGAGGGGGTCAAGAGAGAGAGACAGGAGAGAGGAGAGACGAGAGAGAGAGAGAGAGATGAGAGAGAGAGACGAGAGAGAGAGTGAGAGAGAGAGAGAGAGAGAGAGAGAGAGAGAGAGAGACGAGAGATAGAGTGAGAGAGAGAGTGAGAGAGAGAGAGAGAGAGAGAGAGAGAGTGGATTAGCTCTGGTCTCTGGCTCTCGTCAGCACATGCCGGACACCGCGCTCTGAGGCCCTGCATTCATTCCGCGTTGTTTTCATTCCCCCCACCTTTGCTAGGTGCACAAAAAATGTTTTCTCAAGCCGCGACATTCCAGGGAGAAAAAAAAAAAAAAAAACTCGCTAGCATTTTACGTCCACACACCTGGATCGCCCCGCCGTTCATTTGATACCCAACATTTTTCAATTATGTTGCACGGCCCCCCCAAAAAATATGTCACTTTTTTCTTCTGCACAAGCTGAAGCTTCTAAATGGTTCTGGCACCACAGGGCGAGCAAACAAATCGTAGGTGAAACTTGTATTAAACACGTGCTTCCCTAATCCGTCATTTTAGCAAGAGGAATATACATTTATCTTGGACAGTAGTGAAATCGCACTGTTCAGGATCACTGTATATGAACATGATTTCACACACACACACACACACACACACACACACACACACACACACACACGCACACACGCACACACACGCACACACACACGCACGCACACACGCGTACACACACACGCGTACACACACACACACAGAGGGGCTCTTTATCACTCTGTTAGCACACTGTGCGCACGGGGCCAGGAAATATCAAGGCCCTGTAATTACAGTCAGATACAGAAGGTAAGGAAGTGAGCGAACATTCCTGATCAGAGTGCAGCAGCGCGGGCGAAGACACACGAGACTTCCTCCGCTACAGATTCATTTATTAGCTTTTCATTATTAGGCACTTCACCCTCGGGTTTGATCCTTCCCCAAATAAAGCTACACACCGTCTGTTTCCCAAGAACCGTTTTTCCCCCCTCCTTCCTTTGCTCTGCTGCTCAGTATAGATGACCTGGGAGGGTCAGGATTTGAACCTCCGCTGAAAAGTATCAAGCTCAGGAACGAAGAATTACGACCACGCCATGAATCAAGTTATTCCTTAACCTCACACACGTCGTGTTATCATCCAGTCTGGCGTGACATTGTTATTCCATGCCGTGGTGGTTGGCCTTCACCTTTGATCCAGATGACATTGTGGGCCTGGGCGGTCTATAAGGAGCAGTTGGCACATGCGCGGGCACATCCTGAAGCCTGGAGTTCTCCAGATGGTCGGGGCTGAATGGGATGTGTCATCGCACAGCCCTTTTACAGGAATCAGTCTTGGCCGAACACAGCGATCTCTAGGACCCTGTAGTAATTGGAGCGATCTCTAGGACCCTGTAGTAATTGGCTACGGTTACATATCATTTAATTTGGTTGTGTACGTAAGTGGACATTTGGATTTTATTAGATCACATTGCTGGTTGTCCACTCTTGGCCTGAAAATGGCTGTTATACGTCCCCATGTGGCTGTATTGATTTAAATGTGTGTGTCTGTGTTACTTTTTTTCCACTGTCATCTCCATTTCTTTGCATTGCACATGCTGCCTGCATTGTGGCTGGATTGCGTCCAGACTACATAGAATTCCACACACAGTGCAAGCCATATTGCTTCTATTTGGTTCTGAAGATCCAACAGTGGGAGCAAAATCTGATTTTTGTCCAGGCGGACCTGTCAGCTGATGCATCCTGGTGTGATCGGACGATAAAAATCATGGCAACGTGTAACCAACCATATACCTTTTGGGACTGAGAGTATACCTTTGTCCCTCAGCCGTACCGCAGTGATGATGTATTTTTGTAGGCTTACCCAGACGTCACGCATTTACATTTCGAAAATCATATAAGTGTTCCTCATTTGTGAAGATGATCTTGCTGAACACAAACCTCACTGTTTAACACACTTTTGTTAACCGCAAACCTTTTTATTTTTATTTTTATTTTTATTTCAAGCATTTAACCAAAATGCCCATACAAAAATCCCATTGACTTTTACATCCATGTCTTCCCAACTCTTCTTCCTTCTTCCTATTCTAGGTGTCACTTGTATATATGCCAGTTCCACACTGACCTGGTTTTTAGACTATACCTGTATGCTCCCTATACACTACACACACACACACACACACACACACACACACACACACACACACACACACACACACACACACACACACACACACACACACACACACACACACACACACACACACACACACACGTGTGCATTGCACCACCTCATCTCATTCCTCGGATGATCTTGGTATGTCATTTCTGTGTCGGGCGAAAGCTGATCTGTTATTTCTCATTCATCTAATCTTCTCATCTTCTCATCCAGAATGTTTTATTTCCTTTTTAATAGCCGATTTTTGCACCCTTTTTTTTTGCATTTGGAAACCTAAAGTTAATTATTTAGTTAAGTTAGTTATTTATGAAGCATTTGTCAACAGTTAATCCTTTACCGATGATTAATGACTTACAAAAGCCACTTCTACTTCACATACAAAGTATCTCTTAACATATTTCTTTGAGTCAAAAACGGCAATTTATCGCCGGCATATCTTCCACCAGAACCATGAGAAAATCCCTATAAGCCTATGGAGCTTATATGGTCATTTGTTTGTGTTGCACCAGCATGCTTACTAAAGGACTTGTGCTATTGCAGGTGGTAGAGAGGTGCTATTGCAGGTGGTAGAGAGGTGCTATTGCAGGTGGTAGAGAGGTGCTATTGCAGGTGGTAGAGAGGTGCTATTGCAGGTGGTAGAGAGGTGCTATTGCAGGTGGTAGAGAGGTGCTATTGCAGGTGGTAGAGAGGTGCTATTGCAGGTGGTAGAGAGGTGCTATTGCAGGTGGAAGAGAGGTGCTATTGCAGGTGGTAGAGAGGTGCTATTGCAGGTGGAAGAGAGGGGGCGAGACAGGGTGAACTCTTCTACATATCTCACTTCCGGGGGGGCATGAATGCACGAGCATATCTGTCATGTTCAGGATTGGCCCCTATGGGATCACACAGACCACCTCATACCAGAGAGATGTGCTGTACTACTGACGAGGCCCTGAGACTCCAGCGCCACGCAGACCCAGGGCAGGCTCTCAAAACAACTCTCCCCCGGTGCACTCCCTCTCTTCCCTCCCTGATGCTGTGATTCACAGATGAGGTGAGGTGAGGGAGTCTAGCAGCAGGTTACCGGAGGCCATCGCTCTGCCAGACCTTAGAGCTTACATGTCTTACTCCACCAGTCATATCCGTTTTTTCATCTCTCTCCCCCCAAAACCTCTTCCACATGCAGAGCATTGAGAAGCCAGGTATGGAAGGCTGAAATCCATGTGGACATTCCCTCTTCGGCAGGATCTTGATATGATTCACAGCTCGGTATCCAGCGGATATGGGTCGGGCCTTTTAGCTGAAGTTCTGGCCTGAAAGCAGGAGCTTTGTTGTGGTGGGAAGCAGCGCTGCTATCCCAACAGAGATCTCCGTCGCACGGATTTCGGACACAGCGGGGAAGCCGACAAGACGGGCTTAATTTCACATCCCCTGAGCCGGTTGCTACCGTACCATCACACCTTCCCCTATATACCTCACCCAGAGGAAACAGATCCTTATCTTTCCTTATCGCGGAGGGGTAAACTCAACCCATATTTATTTAATTTCATCCGTTGATTGTTTGCAGAGGCTGCAGTGACTCAGATCATGACATCATATGAACAGATAGAGGATTGATTCATTTTTATTTCCCCTCTCCACAAAATGTAAGTCATCAGGGCGGACACTGGGTCTCCCTTCCTCCGCACACACACACACACACACACACACACACACACACACACACACACACACACACACACACACACACACACACACACACACACACACACACACAAACACACACACACACGACAATGCACCAGGCGCCACAGCAGCACATGGGTACCATTAAGACACTATCCCGAAGCTGCATGTTAAATATCGTACCGCGTTGCCAAATGGAAACTATTCACAGTGAGAGAAGAGCGACATGTCGCTCCTCCCTTTAACAAGAATACATCAAAAAAAGACAGTGGGTTTGGTGCGTCGGCTGTACTGCTGAAAACAAGCTGAAGGCAACCAAAAAAAAAACTTCAGAAAAAAAAGTCTTCAGAACGAAGGGGGAAATGATTACGACCACACAGACGTTGGCTCGGACTCCGCGGCTTGTTTACTGCCAAGAACAGCAACTCAGCCGGGGGAAACAAGCTCGTTCTGACACTTTCTGAATCGCTCCTCGGCTCTTGTGGAACACTCGACACACAATTTACTGACCGAGTTTGATTAAAAATAAATAGATTTCAAGTTTTATACGGCTATAACTTGCCATGAGCAGGTTATTACTCAAAGAATATACATTACCGCAGGAGGAGAGGCTTTCTTGGAGTTGTGCTTCGGCTCCCAGAGGATTCTCCCCATATATCATGAACACTCCTCAGCTTTGTCAATGACTATCTCCTCGAGACAGGATAAATCTAAAGCTCAGACTCGAGTTCAGAGGCCCCCGTGTTCAAAGGGCCGCATCGGGCCTCCGAATGAATACACTTTGTGATGCTAGAATTGGCCGGCTCCTCCACACACAACACTCCCATGTGCAGATACAAGAAAGTGACCCAGTGTTCCACAGTATCGGCAGTGTCCCACATGTGCAGGGATCAAGGTGGTTGTTGCCTTGAGGTGACCGTGTAGTAGCTACGTAGTTAAAGGGATGCGCCACTTTTTCGGGAGTTTAGCTCATTTGCCATATCCCCGCCCCACATAACCAAGGTACACCATGCCTTTACCGTCACTGTCCGAGCAGTATGCAGTGAGCTACAGTCGTGAAGTTACTAACTATTGCCTTATGGTAAATGGTAAATGGCCTGCATTTATATAGCGCTTTTATCCAAAGCGCTTTACAATCAGTAGGTAGTCTACATTCACCCATTCATACACCGATGGCGGCAGGCTGCCACGCAGGGTGCCTACACACCATCGGGAGCAAGGAGGGTTAAGTGTCTTGCCCAAGGACACAACGACAGCAGCTGGGAGGGAGCGGGGATCGAACCGCCAACCCTTGCGTCATTGGCCGACCCGCTCTACCTCCTGAGCTAAAGCCGCCCCTATGGAGTGAAGTCGTGAAGTTAGTAAGTATCGCCTTAGAATGGAGGCCAATGGTACACCCGTTCAAAACAACCAAAAACACAGATCTAATAGCGCCAAAATACATGTTCGGGTACTCACCACAAGATTAAATATTAATCCATAGTTAAGTGACACTTTATTTTCCGAGTAAATCCCCACACCGAGTTACTTCCTTGTTTGCCTGTAAAGAGCGCTTCGCTGTACACAGCGCATGCGTTAATATTTCATCTCGTGGTGAGTACCCGAAGCACAACATGTATTTTGGCGCTATTAGATCTGTGTTTTTGGTTATTTTGAACGGGTGTACCATTGACCTCCATTCTAAGGCGATACTTACTAACTTCACGACTGCAGCTCACTGCATACTGCTCGGACAGTGACGGTAAAGGCATGGTGTACCTTATGTGGGGGGAATATGGCAACTGAGCTAAACTCCCGAAAAAGTGGCGTATCCCTTTAACTGGACTCATGGCTCTGTCATATGGGCATAGGGGAGCTGATGTCTCCCTTCGGCCCTGCAGGCGTCTTAGCCGTGAGTTCCCATCCAGTCAGGGAGGGCCTGCCCTCAGAGCTCCAAGGTTCACCACTCACAGTGAACTCAGTGCCTGGAGGTCAGGGGTCAAGAGCCCAGGGCCGGGGCCACAGCCGCCCGGTGGCCTGACAGTTATGCTTACAGATCATACTCAGCGAGCTTGATTTGTGAGGTTTACACAGTGCGTGGGCAGGACCTTCAAACAAAGCTGTTTATGGCCTAAGTGTTTACCCGAGTCCTGCCGCCAGAACATCATTTACAGCCTATGATTCCTCAAGTCAAACACGCGGGATATTGAGTGATGACAGGGAGCCTTTCTGTGATTGAATCATTCGGTCAGGGCGATCGAAGCAGCAACATCTTCCTCGCTGGTGCTTTAAACGTGACACTTTGTTGTATGCTCCTCGGCCGTGATACCATCTACGACCTATAGGAGGCGAGCAGCATATAGGCTTAAATGGAGCTCTATGGTGAACGGCTAATTCACTTTTAAAGAGGGTCAACAAAAAGGGCCTATTGCAAATCTTGTCTTGGCTTCTTGGAGAGTGTTCTCATAACGCCTGCTGACCTCAGGCTAGAGTCAACATTCCATTTGGCCTTCATGACTCGCCAGTAATTACCCAGACTGCCCTAGGGCCCCGCACGCTGGCTGGCTGGCTGGCTGGCTGACTTTACTGGCTAACAGACATACAAAGAAACATGCCTGCATTTCCTAACAGGTCTACCTCACATGAATGCAGACCCGGCGTTAGGGGTCTGCATTCATGTGAGGTAGACCTGTTTAATTATTATTTATTTTTTTATTATTATTATTATTTTTTTTTGCTAAAAACGTTTTTCCGTTTTTCTGTTTTAAAGTTTAAAACGGCTGTCACTAGGCATTGATTAACTGAATGCTATTGCTAACTGTTACTTTGAACATCCATTTGCAATGATTCTGGCTGGATATTAACTATTGTAAATTTGTCACAATGAATGCAATTTGTGCACAATGTGTAAATACATTTAATATTAATTGTTTAGGCCTAATTATTTGTAAAGTCACAACACATTAGAGATGTGTGTAGTTCTTCATAGATTTAGCCTCTTCATTTTCCTCTCAAATGCACCAGGTTGACGAATTTTACTTTAATTTTACTTTTACTAATGTACAAAATCTTCTTCCGGGGGAGAATCCCCCCGGACCCCCCTTGGGTAGCTTGGCCCCCCCAAGCTAGGGGCAGGCCCCCTCTGTAACTTGGGTCTGGAGCCGGGCCTGCATGAATGAATCAACACCAGGGCCTTGTAAACTCACCTTGGTCAAACTTCAGAGAGTCAAAGAAGACGTATTCTCCCTAATGGAGAACAGCTTGTGGGTGCGTTCGTTCACGTCGGCTCCTCCTACTGACAGCGCCGCAGAGGGAATGTGATGGACTGCATCATTAGATCAATTCCCATGAAATCTAACATTTGATGTTGATTGCGGTTTGTGATTAAGTCCCGTATTGAATCAGTATCAGAACATAATTACGCTGCTATTTGGTGATCGTATTGGGAATAATCAAGTCGGGCACCGGTGCTGCTGCTGTATTTCAGCATGGCTTGTTATAGTCTCTGAAGCTGTGTTCACACCGAGATATTTATTTTTCACTCTGTCGCTTGATTCAACCCTTTGGAATCGCTCTGTTGCTCTGTTTAAATCGCTCATCAACAGGCACACGAATTGACGGACATGTGGGGGCTATAACCTTATGCAATGTCATGATGTTTGTCCACTACGAGCCATCGTCGTTGTTTACAAGCTAAGCCTATCAGCGTGCTCCTAACGCGAGCTCCATACCGGTAGTACAGACTTCACTTCATGTCAGCTGTCAGCCTGTCAATGCGGTTTGTTGCCACACAATAAACCAGCGGTTTGTTCCAAGCCAGTGTGATCCTTGACTCGCTCTCACACTATCGCTCTGTCTCTGTCGCTCGGACGCCCAGCGATTTTTCTCCCGGGCGAATATACGCTCAATCGCTCGTTTGCATTGACTTTGTATGTAAACTCGATGCCAGCGAAAAACTTTAATAGGTCGGTGTGAACGCAGCTTGAGTCTCCCGTTGACCGCTGAAGGTGGCGGGTCTGGTTTAGTATCGTTACTCTGTCTGCCAGCCCTGACACCGGACTGACGCACTACTGACCAGCCTGACACACACACACACACACACACACACACATGTGCGCACGCACACATGCACGCACACGCACACAGGTCTGATTGTCCCCTGTCCAGCTCCACACATTATCTGTGTAAGTGCACGTCTGAGACCTTCATGTCTGAGACCTTCATGTCTGAGACCTTCAGCTCAGTGGTCTCAAGCCTCCACAATGCAGACAAACATCCCAGTCAAGCTAATTCACCTCTGGAACATGAATACATTGGCCTTGCTTCATTGACTTGCTGAATAACATGATTTTGTTTCAGCTGCATGCTGAGCCAAAGCCTTCTTATTAAATATGAGAACACAATATGTTTTTCCAATAGATTATGTTGATCCCGTTCTAATGTTTCACTGAATTCTGTGAATAGCTTGATTCAATTCCTGGTGAAAAAAGAGCTCAAATGATAGAAAGAGCAAAATGTGCCAAATCTGAAGCATGCGCGCGCACGCACGTGCACACACACACACACACACACACACACACACACACACACACACACACACACACACACACACACACACACACACACACACACACACACACACACACACACACACACACACACACACACACACACACACACACACACACACACACACACACACACACACACTGCCCTTAGCCCCATGTATAGTGATGCTTCCACATGGTCTGTGGGAGATTGTGCTTCCCCTTGAGCAGGTGAGAGCTGAATAAACCTGTGAGACAATACCTGGGTGCCCAAATTAAATGTCACTGTGCAGTAGCCTATTATGAAAAGAATTAGCTGCATGAGAACAGACAAATTTCATTATTAATTTGCATAATTTGGGAATCTAATTTGTCTGAATTAATTTGATGCAAATTAATTGAACATAATGCAACAAAAAAAGAACTGCCAATAAAACCCAGTGGGATCTGTGAATTTAGTATGTTCATGTAGTAAGTAGAGTCTAAATGAAAAGTTTAAGTAATTAGAAAACACAGTGGTGAATAACACCTTTCAATTGACTGGACGTTGAACAATAACATCCCCCTCACACACTGTTTTCCTTCAGTTTGAACTTGAATCAGCCAATCAGGCTGCTCCCCAGCACAGCGGCCGAATCAGCCAATCAGGCTGGTCCGATATATTCAGCGTTTAGCACTAAGGTAAATGGATGTGCTGTTAGCTTGATGGATGTGCGTTTCCTGAGCGCGAGCACTCGTCTGAACATGAAACCATACATCATTTTTAATTGACTGGGGCTAGACTGGAACCTGTGATAATTAAAATCTAAAAGCCGGGCAAATGAGCTGTTACCGAGGATAAGCGCCACAATCCTGTCCCCTTAAGTTCCATTAGTGTTTCACTAATAACCTAAGCACATTCAAGCCTTTAAGCGTATTAACTAAGACCTGCTCAAACGGTCAAAACATAAATCTGCCCTCACACTCCAAATTCACGAGCAACCGTGGAGAAAAAACACCAACGCCGACTGACTTCCATGTGTTTTTCATATGGCCTTGTTTCTGAATATAATAGATAAAAGTTGATACAAAACCTACAAAATTAGCTTAAAAATTCTTTCAAATGAATGTAGCAGCAGTACAAGGCCATGTTCTCCTGAGTTGTAGTGAGTTGTTTAAAGGGACTAGGGGAGACTGCTGGGCTGAATGCAGGTACTGTTTCACACAAGGCCCTCTCTGAATACGTTGTTTACTCAACCAGTCACATGTCCAAATCTCAGAGAGAGAAAAAAGTCATATTACCTTTTTCCAGACAGATTAACCCTAAGATTCAGGTTAACAGCCCTCCAGCGCAGGAAATTCCTGTTTCACGTGCTGTGAGAGGGACACCGCCGCTTCTGCATCAGCCACACTATGAAGTTTGATCAGTGACCCTGTGCAAAATGCAATCTATCAATTCAAAGGATTTGAAATGAAATCAGTCATTCAAATTTCATAGATGGAAGAAATGGACCTGACTTTCCGTGGCGTTTGGCATCGCGTCGATTACCATTTCATATGGGTTGAAAATACTGAGCCACACACGTATATATTTACAAGCCATTTTAAGGGAATGGCAATGAAAACACTTGTTTTATGCTCGCTTGGAGGTTAAACATAACACTGTGTAAATCATACTCAGCTTCGGGGGCACAAAATTGAGAGAGGACACCCAAATATATAGGCAAAAGTGCTGCGATAGGCTGCGACACAGTATCTTCAAACGGTAAAGATATTCCTGGGGCCCGCGAGGCCGCCCTGATATAGGTGGATTTTCCATGGTTGTGTGCACCAGAGTCTATGTAAATAAAGGGAAAGGGTTGGTAGGGCCCTCGTCAGGGCTCTGCGCTCCCTGCTCAGGCCTTATAAGGAGGCTAGCTGTTCAACAGTCCCTGGGACATTTGATCCTCAGAGACAAATGGAGAGAGAGCACTTGCACTGAAAACAGTGGGCAGGCAGTCTGGGGGGAAGGGGGGACATATCTGGTTAAGCACCCCTAAGATATCAGCTTCTTATTGAAATCTCTCAAAGCTTATTCCAGTCAGCCTACCGCACGGAAAAATAAAGATGCCAACTGGAAACGGGTTCTTCGGAGGGATGCCATAGAAGAACCATTTAATATCCCGTAGAACCATCTATGTTTCATCCTTTGGTTAAAGGAGGTCGGCGGTTCGATCTCCGGCTGCTCCGGTCCACGTGTTCAAGTGTTCTTGATACTGAAACAGAAATGGGTTCCGCCAGCACTCTGCGTAGTAGCTTGCCGCCATCGGTGTATGAATGTGTGTGAATAGGCATATTGCAAAGCGCTATATAAATGCAGTGCATTTAACCAAACCCCTCCATAGTACATTGTGCCATTGCAAATGAGGCTATACTTTTGTATTAAACAAAAACACAATGCAATCTCAGCAACAAAAAAAAAAGGTTCTTTGTTGACCCAGAAATGGTTCTGCTATGACATGACTCCGAAGAACCATTTTCACTTCCAGTTTGCATCTTTATTTTTCGGTGTCGTTTGTATCTGCGGCGATTTAACTCTACTGTATCTGGTTAAATGAAAATATTGGCCATTTTTATTGTGGGGAATCATGATTGGAACTGTGGAGTACTTCACCGTTTATGTCACAAGAAAGTTTAGTCAAATATACCTGAAGTGAATACGTCGACTTCCTGGAAACTCTTAAACAAAACCCACAATTAGGTGACTCCATCAGATGCTAGATCAGCGTAACATGGCCCATACTGTAGGCAACAGGAGGGCTGACGGGTGGGAATGCGCTGCCAATCTTACGGAGACGCGTCATTCCAAGATGAAAGGGAGGAACATGTCCGCTCCCGGGAGCTGCTGACAGCAGAACTGACTTCCAGGTCAGGATGGGTGAGGAGGATCCTCTACAGCACGCAGACCTCTCTGCGTTTAACCACCAGGAAAACAGATGGTCTTCCTCCACCCCATCCCTTCCCTACTCTCCATCTCTCATCCCACTTAACAAGTCGCTGAGTCAACTGCATGAAATCGACACTCCCATTTACTAGCAGCCATGATCCCAGACAGTTTACGGTGATCTCAACCTCACACCATCAATGGGACCTTTGACAGGTCTGGGATGAGTGTAGCGTGACTGTGAGAGCCGAGTGAGGGATCTGTTTGGGGAGAAATCCTCACCTTTGTGTGTCGGTGGTATTTGCGTTGGCCGTGCGCTGAACCTGAGAGAGTGACAGTGAGGAGTCTGATGATCGTGCAGGCTCATGCGGGACCTCAGGTGGCACGATGGATGGAGATCGGTCGAGCGGCAATAAGCAAAGAGGACCGCTCCCATTGCGCGGCAATGGAGCAAAACATTTCACACGGTTTCAACGGGTTCCCCGATCGACCCACCACGTCCAAACAACCACACAGAGCGCTTTGGCTCGGTGTCCCGGCGCCCTTATCAGTGAGTGAGTGTGTGTGTGTGTGTGTGTGTGTGTTTTGATGGCTGTGCTCACTCAGTGGAGGTGGAGGCCCTCCAGGTTCCACAGGTTCCAGGTGATGTCAACCCAAAGGGGCGAGCAGATGGGATGAATACCTGTGATGCTGTTAAGACCTGGTGTTAAGTGAGTGACAAGGTGGTGCAGCTGCTGCCCGGTGCTGGCAGGTGTGTGTGTGTGTGTGTGTGTGTGTGTGGGGGGGGGGGGGACCGGACCACCTACTGCAGTCCGAGCTGCAGGAGCGAGATGTGAGGACGTGCTGTTTGAACACTCCCCTCGCAGTCCCTCATAAAACAGTGCAGGTGTACCACCAGATAGCGGTGGCTGGCAGCCAGCGAGCTGCACGTGTGTCTAAGTCCCTCCTCCTCCTCCCCCTCCTCCTCCTCCTCCTCCTCCCCCTCCTCTTCCTCTTCCTCTTCCTCCTCCTCCTCCTCCTTCTCCTCCTCCTCCTCCTCCCTCTCCTCCTCCTCCTCCTCCTCCCTCTCCTCCTCCTCCTCCTCCCCCTCCTCCTCCTCCTCCTCCCTCTCCTCCTCCTCCTCCTCCTCCTCCTCCTCCTCCTCTCCCCCCCCCCCTCCTCCTCCTCCTCCTCCTCCTCCTCCTCCTCCTCCTCCTCCTCGCTCTCTCCATGTTCCTATTTGACTCTCAGTGCCTGGCTAGCTGCCAGAATATGAATGATTAATGAGGGCCTAAAATGATCTCCAGATACCAACAGAGTATTTATTCCTGCAGTCAAAATGGGGGCTCCGTCTGTTTGACCTAATAGTTAGAGGGCATGTTTTTAGAACGACGGGTTATTGATATCAATTCGTTTTTCTGACAGCTGTTCGCTTGATAACACTCATTTCACTGACATTACAGTTGGTATTTTTATTGCAGCAGGCCTCAATCAATGTCAGAGTGAAAGTCAATGTTGGAATGAAAGTTGTGATTGGCAAATAAGAGGTGGCGAACTCCATCCGGTTAACTTTCCACCATCAATAACAGTTCCAAGTCATTTGCAACAAATAAGACTGCAGGCAAGGGCAAATAATACAATATTCATCTTCTATAATTATCGCAAAACATGGACTAAGAAACAGTGTGGTTAAAATGGTATATCTTTTTTTAGCTTATACTGGAGGGAGCGGAGCAACTCATAATATATACAAAGAAGTATTCTGTATTCATTCATAGATGAGAAAGTAATTTGATGGTTTTATGCGTAACGTAAAGCCCCGTTTTGCCCTGAAGTCATGATGTGATTCACCCGGTGAGAGGCCCCTCGGTAAACAGAGGGAGCAGACGCACCACTCAGAGGGAGCAGACGCACCACTCGAGAGGCTCCTCATTCATCTGGTCGTCCCGAGGACAGTGACAGCTGGCCTCCGTGACGGGACAATGAGTCCGAGAGGAACCCCCGGCCCGAGAGGAACCAGCCCAAGTGCCCTTTTCTGCTCCGGTCCAGAGTGGGCCTCTCTCTCTGGAGGGGTTCAAGTCTTAATCCCTCCTCTATTCTCCATGGTATTAGGATTAGCCGGGGCTAGGTTAATATGCACACCTTAGGGTTAGGGGACCTGGGGTCGAGCTGCTGCCATGCACAGCCTGTCTGGCATTTGCAAACACCATGCGGCCATCACCAGTGTAGGGGGTAACTCATTACAAAAGTAACATATTACATGTAATATATTACTTTTAGCAGTAACTCAGTAATATAACTTATTACTTATAGGATTTCAGTAATATTATACCAGTTACTTTGTCAAGTAACTCAAGTTACAAATTGAGTTACATTTTATTAAAGCACATATTTAAAAAAAAGATCGTCATTTCCTAATCAAACTGTGTTTTTATGCAAATAACCACTATAGATGACAATAACAAAGGAATAACATTTAGAATTTTGGATTGTTTACACTGACTTCAAGGCGGTTGAAATAATTTTTCGGGATGGTTCCGGGGCGGCGATGTCATTCTGCTGCTGCTGTTGTTTTGGTCAAAGTAATGCAAAAGTAGTGTCATAAGTAACGAGTTACTCTACACAGAAAGTAATAGTGTAAAGTAACTTATTACTTTCAAATGAAAGTAACTAGTAATATGTAGTATATTACATTTTGAAAGTAACTTGCCCAACACTGGCCATCACTGCCTTCATCGGGCCGGACCGTGTCGTCGAAGAGGTCCGTTTTGGCCAACGGCTGACCACCCCGAGATCAAAGCCCTTTTGTGCAGAAAGAACACATTGTTTGACTAGTCCCCGGCCTTTATTATTATTACATATGATTATGCATTTTGCCACCACTTAACCCTCGAGCCACGCCGTGATTGAGATAGGATTTGTATTCATTCATTATGCAAACATGGTAAGAGATATGTAAACAAGCGCATAAATAGAGCAATTTTCACAGCTCACACTGCTGACGCTTGTTTGCCCCTGCTCACGCTCTGCAGTATATAAATATTTAATTGCCTGTTAGCCACGGCTGCTGCTAATCCTCAGCGCTAGGCGCTGCCAAGGCGGAGCATATTTTGGGGGCAGCTGGATAATAAATCATATAGAAGTCGAACACAGAAATATAGCGGGGAGCGTGCTGTTTACGCCTTTTGTTCTGGAGTGATGACTGTTGTGACAGCCGGCTCGTGAGACAGGACTAAGCCCAGCAGAAGCTCAGGCTCTGTACGGACAGGACTAAGCCTAGCAGAACCTCAAGGCTCTGTACGGACAGGACTAAGCCTAGCAGAACCTCAGGCTCTGTATGGACAGGACTAAGCCTAGCAGAACCTCAGGCTCTGTACGGACAGGACTAAGCCTAGCAGAACCTCAGGCTCTGTACGGACAGGACTAACCCTAGTAGAACCTCAGGCTCTGTACGGAGTGGACAGACAGGACTAACCCTAGCAGAACCTCAGGCTCTGTATGGAGTGGACAGACAGGACTAAGCCTAGCAGAACCTCAGGCTCTGTATGGAGCGGACAGATGACTAAGCCTAGCAGAACCTCAGGCTCTGTATGGAGCGGACAGACAGGACTAAGCCTAGCAGAACCTCAGGCTCTGTACGGAGTTGACACGACTAAGCCTAGCAGAACCTCAGGCTCTGTATGGAGTGGACAGACAGGACTAAAAGCCTAGCAGAACCTCAGGCTCTGTATGGAGTGGACAGACAGGACTAAGCCTAGCAGAACCTCATGTTCTGTATGGAGTGGACAGACAGGACTAAGCCTAGCAGAACCTCAGGCTCTGTAAGGACAGACAGGACTAAGCCTAGCAGAACCTCAGGCTCTGTACAGACAGGACTAAGCCCAGCAGAACATCAGGCTCTGTATGGAGTGGACAGACA
>NC_139652.1:12442955-12515455 GCF_964638095.1 Poromitra crassiceps
TTGGTCTTGCGCAGAGGATTTGGAGTGAGGATTTTGCAGTGACACCTTCAATGTATTGAGTTGACTGAATATGAGACTCCAAGAGAGCGCAACTTATGCTGCATGAGAGGGATTCTGTTTGTTGTGTGATTGTTTTTAGCGGAAATTTGGTTCCGAAGGCAAAAAAGAGTGATAAAGTTTAGTCTTGGACTGAATTTCAATCATGGAAGACCAAATAAGGCATTAATAGAGCACCCCATGCTGTCATACCCCTCAGCCCAAATGACGTCACTAAATGACGTCACCATCACCGACGTCACCTTCTCTATGACGTCACCTTTGCAGGGTGACGTCAGTTGCCCAAATGACGTCAGTTATGACATCATAAATGCCCTTCTCCTGGTACTATATAAAGCCCCCATCACCACAGCTTAAATCACACTTGTGCAGTCATCACTCACCTCGTGCCAGCATCCCGCATTCATCCAGCATCTCCAGAGCAAAAGCTTCACTCAGTCCATCATCAAGTCTGAGTCTGAAGACGAGCAGCAGCTTCAAAGGGTCAACGCCGCCGTGGACGGACGCCTTCCTCCAGAGCGCGATCAGCGTCCCGACCATCCCAGGGCAAACCTCCTTCTGGTGAATGTGGTCATCGACATTTGGTTACAGCATAACATCAAATTCACAATCTTCAACTGAGAATCAGAATCAGAAACACTTTTATTGCCACAGTATGCAAGATTCCATACGGGGAATTTGTCTTAGTGTCATTATGCAGCGTAGTGATCATGTCAATATTCAGAGATAAAGAAATCAAAACAAAACAAAAAGACAATCACAACATTGCAAGTGCAGTCCAATATATACACGAGTGGACGAGTGGAGGAGTGTTCAGTTCAGTAGCCATAAAATATGAATTTACATTGAATTTACATGAATTTACAGTCCGAGAAGGAACACAGAGTCACCATGTTACTACGGCAAATGACCTGGATAAAACACATTTCTCAAAACAGTTGTGATGTTTACACTGTTTAGAGATGGCAATCAGAAAACAAATTGTAATGGGCTAAGATAATTAACGTTATTATCAATTTCATACAGTGATAAATACAATCGTGGCTTTTATAAGTTCAAGCTAAGTTCCGCCATAGAATTGCAGAAACAGTAAGAAAGAGAGAAAGAAGCCATTCAAGAAGTCTTCAGTTGGAGTTGGAGGTTATTACAATGCCAACAGATGCTATACAATTATACTCCCTCTTGACTTTAAAGTGGTCTCATAGAAACAAGCTGTTGTACGCTCTCTCGCTCTCACACACACACACACACACACACACACACACACACACACACACACACACACACACACACACCTACACACACACACACACACACACACACACACACACACACACACACACACACACACACACACACACACACCTACACACACACACACACACACACACACTTGTGTCAGCTGTCCTGTCTCTAAATGACAAGAAAAGCCACTTAATTTGAATAGGTGGGCTCAAATAACACAATTTGTAAACGCTCTGTTCCACTCTTTAGTCTCTCTCTCTCTCTTATAGACTCTCAAAAGAAACAGCAATTGACTCTGATTCGCTCTGGGGTGGTTTCGGGACCATTGGGAATATTTTGCCAAGGCTTTGGGGAATGTTATGACAAACACAGCAGCCCGGGAGTGTGTTAAGGCCTCTGCTATCCCCAGATTATCCCTGAACTCTATCTTACCTGCGCTTGGTTAAGCTGCACAAGGCGGCCATGGCCGACACCGGTAAAGAGCATAATAATCACACATTGCTGGCCCATACTTCATTATTATGCCAGATTAGAAAGGGATTTCTGATTTTTCCTCCAATTTATTAGACAGACCAAGTCCCAGCTGCCAGGGTCTATATACCCGAGTCCTGCAACCAGTGGTTCTCAAAGTAGGGAACCGGGGACCCCCCAGGGGTACTTGAGGGGATTCCAGGGGTCCCCAGCAAAAAAGGGGGATCATTTATTTTCACTATAATTCCATCCATAAGTAACACAATGGCAGGTGGTCATGGATTTCATACACATTCTCTAATAAAACGTCTAAATGCAAAAATCGGATCGAATGAGGGGTCCGTGGTCTAATTCAGTGATTCCCAACCAGGGGTACGTGTACCCCTAGGGGGTACATGAGCAGCTTGCAGGGAGTACCTGGAATGATTGGGGAATACAATTTACCTCCAAAATGATAAATAAATATATATATATTCCAAGTCATTTCATGAGCCCATTGTTAAAATGTGATGTGTGTGCCGCAACTAGTTCTGCTGGCAAGTGTCAACTGCTACACTGTTCTGCTACTGATAATGGCAAAAAACAACAACTAAAAAGCCTAAACACCGGCAGTTCAGTGAAACATATATTTTGTATAGATTTACTTGTATGTAATCATCAACACGCATGAGTGAGGGGTACTATTGTCATGGAAAAACATCTCAAGGGGTACATAAGACAAAAAAGGTTGGGAACCACTGGTCTAATTTGTGTCAGTTGGGGGTCCTTGACATGAAAGGTTTGAGACCCAGTGGCACGGCTGAAAAGTGGCAATGCTGAATGGAATGCGGATGAGCCCATAAATGGCAGACAAAGTCGCCATCTAGACCCCCCCACTCGATATTCAAAGCACGCAAATTAATTCCAAAACTCTAAAAGCATGGAGGATGTTGAAAGAGGCTGCAAAATACAGCGACGCAATTCTGCTACCTATTGGATTCCTTTTCTAGGCTAAACAATGTCTTGTGTGTCCCTGCGGTGATGTTTCAGAGGATGCCGTTCTAAAAGAGGGGATTTCTCCCTCTTTTATGTGTTTTCTTTCCCTCCCTGTCTCCTTTGGCAGACGTGCAAACTAAGAGTGCAGCGTATCATTAGATCAGCGATGCTTCCAAGCCAAGGCCTCATGCCCCCCCATGGCATGTTCAGGCGCTGCAGACAGAAACGTCATGCCCATTGAAACTGAGGGGGCAGTTGCCACCTCAGATTTTTTGAAAAAAAGAAAAGAAGGGGGAAGTCAAATTCATGCTGTTAGTTATTATAGGTATAGTTTGCATAGCAAGTTAGTTGGCTATACTTGTACTACCATGCAGCTAAAGTTAGCATTGTAATGTTAGCCAGAGCTGTTATGGCAGTGAGCTGTTACACTTTATCTGGGCAGACTGATTGAATCATTGCAGATTAGAGATGTAACGGTATGAAAGTTTCACATCATGATTATCATGATCAAAATTATCACGGTTATCGTATTATCACGGTATTCGTAAAGAATTGCTGAAAATGTTCAAAAAGTGCTGAGAGACTCACTGAAATCATTTTACGTTTCATATTGAAAACTCAGACCCAAAAAGGATTGATACACTCACTGAAATCATTTCTCAAAGGCTGCACGTTTGCATCTGGGAGACTGTTGCCAACTTTGGTTGATGATGGACAGTATATTTACTATGTTTTTCAAAGCACTGTAATCACGGTACCACGGTTTTAATGATAATGAAAATTTGAAACGGTACGGTTATCGTAAGGAATTTTATCACGGTTATCATTAAAACCAGTCTAGATCTATTCAGACCTTCGGTCGCCACTGACATTTTGTAGCCGGGGACCTTTGGTTGCCACCGAATGTTGCCCCCTCAGAATTTTGGTTTGCATGACGGCCCTGGCTGCAGAGAGAGAGAAACCTCGCTCTTATCGGAGACGACACCGCATTCCACACCGGGGCAGATGGAGACACATTTTTGACTCTCTCTCTCTCTCCTTCCAACAAGATTGACTAATGTGCCCATTACCTCTGTGATTTGTAGGTACAGCCCCACTTTGACATGATCATATTTCCCTCTGGCACTGTATCGTTGAAATATGACGGGGAATATGTTTGGTGTTCACTGTTGTACTCCCCGAACGGTTATGATGATTACTATCGTATTGTAATTAGGAATGAGTCTGCATCTCTCTGGCTCGTTTAGATTATTGGGGTCAAAGGAGGCGTGGCCTCTCTCAGAGTTTTCTTTGCTTTTTGACCTTTTTGAGACCTCATTTGCAGGGGGAGTGTTTTACAAGAAGCCTTGTCATACTAAACGTTTCTTTTCCGAGCAAGGAGATACCAATCGCTTTCGGCCTTTGCTCTCCGTTGCCATATTTTCTCATAAATGTCGCCGTTCTCTTCCGACTAGTTATGTCTTCTTCAGAACTGTTTCTATCCTTCTTGTTTCTATCAAGCTCAAAATGACTAAGGAGTTTTGGAGTTGAACTGCTTTCACGGGAAGTAGCTTTACTCCAAAGTGAGGGATGATGTACTTATAGGCTACACAGGCTCCTCAGTCGCTATGGAAAGCAAGTGCGATGCATCAAGAAAGGCTCATGAATTCAATTATTGGGGAAGCAAAGTTTCTCCAAAAGTGTTGCATGACATCACAGCTGGGTTTCATGACATCACAGCTGAATTTCTTGCTATTTCTACAGTGGAACATGAGTGCCATTATTATTACATTCAAGTCTGTTTTGTGCTTTTGTCATGCTGTCCTTCTATGCTCATGTTGGAAATAAGTGAAAGAAATAAGTAACTTTTACATGTTTATCCCTTGGATTTTGTTGTCTTTTATAATAAAATCAATAAACACAGAGAAGCGCAGTCTACTGTGTGTGTGTATATATATATATATATATATATATATATATATATATATATATATATATATATATATATATTTATTTAATTTTTATTTATGGTATTTATTTTTTCCTTCTCATTTTCTCCCCAATTGTACTTGGCCAATTTCCCCTTGCTGGCCCGGCCGCTGCACCCCCTCTGCCGATCTGGGGAGAGCCGTAGACTAGCACCATGCTTCCTCCCGACACATGTGCAGTTGCCAGCCGCTTCTTTTCACCCGACAGCGGGGAGCTTCACCAGCAGGACGTAGCACGATGGAGGATCACGCTGTTCCCACCAGTTCCCTTCCGCCCCGAACAGGCGCCTCGACCGACCAGAGGAGGCGGTAGTGCAGCGACCAGGATGCCTACCCCTAATCCAGCTTCCCACCCCCAGACACAGCCAATCGTGCCGACCAATTGGCACGATTGGACGTGCCAATTGACGCCCGACCAAGCTGAAGGTAACGTGCGGGCGCGAACCTGCGACCCTCGTGTTGGTAGGCAGGGAATCTGTCATATGTTTAATACATGCATTCACAACATTAAACAGTGGAAATCCTCTGTTGGGTTCAGTTGCAAAGAGGAAAGCTTGTTTTTGTTGCTGCTTCTACACAAACCGATAGCAGGTTAATAGATTTTGAAGCCAGAAATAGATCTAAGACATTGTCACAAGGGTTATAATTAGGGCTTGAATGTATTTAATACACAGTGACTATCAGCAGAATCTAACCGTGCCATGCCTTTGATGGGGAGTGTGATGGTTTCAATCACTGCCTGATGATGAGATGGTAAAAATGTAAATTCTTCCATGCGTGCTGTAAAACAAGCTGTCACAAGTATTCCGGGCGAATCGTGATCCTCTTCTGTGTTTTCTCTGTGGGGCCTCCGTCTAAACCTCCATCTTTTCAGCCATGTATGCAGCCAGCATGGCTCTTCCTCCGTCTTCTAACGTGTCCCTCGACCGGAGCACAGAAAGTCCGGTATTCAAGGAATGTTGGGCGATGTGGATGCTGCAGGGCCGATTACAAGCCATGAGCACGGAGCAAGAGGGTTAGGAGGAGGAGAGAGGATGGCCTTCATCCTGAATTAAGCTTTGTCTCCGGAGAGAGCCAAGTCCCAGCTGCCAGGGCAGGGCACCCCGTACCCGGGTGCTAAGCTCTTTAACCCAGCTGAACGTGCCAACGCTACATGGACAGAGGATAACCCTACTTACTGGTCACCACATCCTGCTCACAAACCATTTGAAGCTCAACTCTGCATTAGGTGAATCTCTGGTTAGGCCCCGATAAACATACTCCACAGGAGGCCTTTTGGAGTCCTGTAGTGTCATTCTTGTAGGTATGATGATAATATACCTTGTATACCTTGTAGGTCTGATCCCCGCATCCATTGGACTAATACACGGACTCTGATACCCCCCCCCCCCAGCACCACCCACCCAACCCCTCCCCTAGCCCAATCTTGTGATGTGTTGATGTTGCCAATAATTGTTGTTGTCTTGTCTTGTGCTGTTGTCTTGTCTGATGTTTTTGATGTCCTTTTTGCCAACGACCATGATGTACAAAACAATTTTCCTAACGGACAAATAAATACTTCATTCATTCATTCATTCATAAAGGAATTAAGGGAATACGCACTAGCGCCTCCTCTGGTCGGTCGGGGGGCCCCTGTTCGGGGTGGAAGGGAACTGCTGGGAATAGCGTGATCCTCCCACGTGCTATGTCCTGCCGGTGAAGCTCCCCGCTGTCAGGTGAAAAGAAGCGCCTGGCAACTGCACATGTATCGGAGGAAGCATGCGTGTGTCTACGGCTCTGCCCAGATCAGCAGAGGGGGTGGGGCAGCAGAGGGAATTGGCCAAGTACAAATTTGGGGAGAAAATGAGGGGGAAATCATTAAAAAAACAAGGGAATACAACTGCTGTTTTAGAGGCAGGTCACAACATGTGAGACAAAGACACATTTTTGTTACGTTTGCGTGTAGTTTCTAGCAAGGATACGTGAGGGCCAACGTATTTTATTATTGCTCCTAATATTACAGACGCAATCCCAGCACTTTATTATCCTGAAATCTGTTTGGAGCCTGGATTCTAGGAATACTTTCCAATTTTCATGCAATCCGGTCTGTTAAGTCCCTTTGATTTTCTGGAGCTTTTGGAATAGCTCTGACTGTGGAAGCCAAATACTGTACAGTACAAGCGCTCCGTTATCAAAATTAAAAAGAATTTCTTCACACTTGCTGTGAACTTTCTATGGTGTGTATGCAGGAGAAAAATATACTGGATTTAAAAATAGGCAGCTTAATGTAACCATATCTTTCAACAGCTATTGTACTTTGTTGTGCCTAATTGAACTAGATTACATGGAAAATACAGCATTTTAAATCGTGTGCTTTTCTTCAGCTGTCGCCATCGATTTTCCCCAAACAAAAGCGAGAGTGGCTGGGTATGTTTCAGCAGTCAGCAGGTTGTGAGAGTTGGATGATGTTTGGATCTGATACAGGCTAATCTCTGGGAAGCGCTCCATCCCAGACATTAGCCAAACACTTCAAAGAACTGGGAGGAGAACAATCACCTTCAGAATTACTGCTTTCCTTCCGGCTTATCCCCTTAGCGGAGGAGTGTCTTGTATGTAAATAGTTGTTTGCATGGATTCGATCAGTTTGGGCCACGCCCGAGCATCATTCAAACCAAGGTTGTCTAGTCTTATTGCTGATACCCCGTCCAACTGCAGCTTATCTCCAAATAAGCAACGTACTGTACAGTAGCCTGTCTCTTATTACAACATAGCCTGGCAGATTTAGTGAACTGACAGACATGGCCACAAGTTTTATCTGTTGAACGTGACTAAAAGGTTTTGATCTCTCGATCTTCTCTCACGTTTGAACCCACACACACCCAAAGGCTCTGAGCGATGCAAATCCTGTCCTCCTGTGAGCTCATCCAAGCCAGGCGGAAGAGGGAAAAGAGGAATGAAGAGTGATGGATGGACGGTACTAAGGTTGCTAGTTGCCAACAGCCAGCGGGTTACCGTCTCCTCTCCCGCACAGCTGCAGATCAGCAAACCTGAGAATGATAGTTCGAATTTATTTACAAAGATCAGAAAAGACAGCGAAAGTCAACACTTCTTCGAGCTATTGTTGAAACCAGCGATCATTAACGACTGATAGCATCGAGCGGTTCATAATCTTGTCCCATTGCAACTGCAAGTCAAATAGACAAAGCCGACGATGGTGCTGGTTTTGGGACAGCTGGTGTCATTGGTCACAACAGTACACACCTTTGCTGCAGTTGATCAACAGCTCATTTAGCATTGTTTAGCACGTTGCAGTGGTCAGAGCTGTAAGTGGAAAGGAGGAGGGACAGTGTGAGGGATATAACACCCTCACAGCCAGGAACCAAATTAGCAACGGCAACCTGGACGAAAGCGAGGCTTTCACCCTGCTGTGTGTGGAGCGTAAAGTTGTGCCCGCCTAAAATGGCTTTGACTTGTAATTAGCGTTCCATTAAAAGGAAACAGCAGAGACCTGCTCCTCTGCCGTTTATAGAAATGCCAACAGATGATATCACGTTACCAAACGTGCACATGGTGAGGTTATGAATTGTAGAGACAGGAGGACCACAGCTGAATGAATCATGGTGGGATTCCACACAGCCAAATGTTGGAGAGCCACGGGGACTCTCTCGGAAAGCAGTAGTCCCAGACTAGTAGCCTACAATAGGCCCGAATAATAAATAATCTTGACGCGGTGTTCTTGTGGGTTGTCAACGCGATAAAATGATCCATTTGTCATGGCGCTGTGTTATAGTCAGGTGGTGAGTCAGTGAGTTATGGCCTGGCAGGGGGTCTGTTTTGGCCAGTCTGGCACACGCTATTTAGCAGAGTCAGTCAAACAAGCATTTAATCACAGGCTTCCAGACTGACTGTACCCCCAAAAAACCCTCACCCCCCCCCCCCCCCCCCACCCTCTACCTTCCACTATTTACATCAGAGGTTCTCAAATGTTTTTCAGCCAAGGACCCCTTACACGATAGAAAATATACCGGGGACCCCCTCATTCTGATTTGTGATTTTGGGCTAAGCTTAATTGTTTCCACGGTAACGTGCTTGACTTTTAATTTGATAGGTTTGTTATTAGAATGTAATCCATGAACCATTTTAGATTTAAAGCATAAACTATTTTCGTTGAACTATGAAGATTTTGCAAAAAAATAAATAATAATAAAATAAAATTACATTACATTTACATTACGTCATTTAGCAGACGCTTTTGTTTTGTCCAATGCGACTTACAATATCACAATTTGTCAACAGTACAGAAAACCACTATGCAACACAATCAATGACAGCCAAGATATTTTGATAGACTAGCACCATGTAGGAAGTAGTTTGAGAAGGAATAAGTAACATGTAGCATTTTTTTTTTATTATTATTATTATTATTATTTTTTTTACCTGAAAACTTTTCACGGACCCCTGGCAAAGTGCCACGGACCCCTGGGGGTCCGCGGACCCCCATTTGAGAACCACTGATTTACATGGCGTACAGTGCCCTTGTTTCCTCATCCTCGGCACCTTCTTTTCATCTGTTGTTTCTAAAGAAAAGAGGAACCTTCATTCCACAGCTCCACAACATGAAAGAAGAGGCTTCACAATGGTGCACATCAAAAGTTTGCATGAAACGTTATGAGTGCATTCCGATCCCGCACCTGCCAGGTACCAGTTTGGGTCGGCATACAGTATGTGTACAGATAAAATGCAACCTGATCAAATAAATAAAGCTATCTAAATTATACTATAATGTAGCCTAATCATAGAGAACAGAGAGAAACAGAGAAAAGGGACAAATCCCCAATTTGAGAGATAAAAGGAGCTTAAAAAGATATAACAAATATACATGAAAGACACATCGATGAACACACGTCGATTAATTCAAGAGAGGAGCTCAGGACTTCTGCACACTCAAGAAGAAGAAGAAGAAGAAGAAGAAGAAGAAGAAGAAGAAGAAGAAGAAGAAGAAGAAGAAGAAGAAGAAGAAGAAGAAGAAGAAGAAGAAGAAGAAGAAGAAGAAGAAGAAGAAGAAGAAGAAGAAAAGAGCAGTGCAGGGATTAAAGGAACACTCCGCCCATTTTCAACCAGCTTTGTATCATTAGAACATCAGTAGTACATCAGAAAACTGTAAACTGTTTTTAAGTCTGTCATTTAATTTGACAGTTATTGAGTGTTAAAGTGTGGACTCAGTGACATCACTGGTCCACACTAACTCAAATTAATAACTCATTAACTCAAATCAACTCTCAATAACTGTCAAACTATTCATCATTCATCTAGTTTGACAGTTATTGAGAGTTGATTTGAGTTAATGAGTTATTAATTTGAGTTAGTGTGGACCAGTGATGTCACTGGTCCACACTTTAACACTCAATAACTGTCAAATTAAATGACAGACTTCAAAACAGTTTACAGTTTTCTGATATACTACTGATATTCTAATGATACAAAGCTGGTTGAAAATGGGCGAAGTGTTCCTTTAAGAGGAAATGAAAGAAAATGTAAGAAACAAAAGGCCCAGTCACTGAACAGAGGAATGCTCTTTATTGTAACATCCAGGTTCAAGATTCAAGATTCAAGATTTGGTTTGGAGATTGGAGATTTGGTTTGGAGCATTGTTAGTGTAAAGAACAGAAGAATGATCTTCATTGTAACATCCAGGTTTGGAGCATTGTTAGCGTGAAGACAAGAAAAAGGCCCTGGGACAAGTTGTATGCTTCATCTGTGGACGATTAAGCGTTCATTAGTCATAAAAGCAAAGTGGAGACCACGGGAGAACCTTCAGGCGAGCTGACATCATCGCAGCTGAAGCCTCAGAAAACAAGTGTTTTCTCATTCTCTCCAGCAGTCACACAACCTCTGCCATGACAGAACGTATACCTAGACCTAGAGATCTAGTCATAGTTGGAGGATTGTTTTGGTGTACAGTACACGTAGTAGTTGATTGTTTTGTTCTACACGTAGTAGTTACAATGGGGCATATAGTTTTTTACACTTGGGCCTAAAGTGCATTAACTCATTAAGTGCCATAGACGACCTAACTCGTCTTACATAATCCAGCGATTAAGTGCCAAGGACGGACTAACTCGTCTTACATAAAGATTTTTTTTTTTTGACGGTGGGACATCAATCAACCCCTTTTACATCTTTGAGATAACTATTTGGAGCAAGAGCATGTGTGTAATCTATTTTACCGACCACTAAGTGGCGACAGAGACCGAGAGAAGTCACAGCCACGGGACCCAAAAGCCACAAAAGCAGCCGCCTCCCGCGGAAATGGCTTGGCGATTTTACAGTCAGAAGCCCGGACACACACACACAGAACGGACAGAGATCCCTTCCCCCCAGAGCCGCGCAGCAACGCGCGAACACACACACACACACACACACACACACACACACACACACACACACACACACACACACACACACACACACACACACACCGCGGGAGCAAGCTATTCAAGGAAATGGCGACGCGATTTTACAGTAATCCATTTCAGACTCGTCTTGCCCGACAGGCAGACAGGCAGGCAGGCAGCAGCAACGCGCTTCTGACACGCCCGCTGTTAGAGCCAGGAGGAAGGAGGAGAAGACACACGGAGGGAGGAGTTTGAATGAGAGGGGTGTTTCCTGTTGTTATGGAGGAAATTACTGTTCAAAACTATTGTTTAGAATGTCTGACGGTCTTACTGATGCCAAAAATGAATGGTTAAAGTGACTGTTTCACAAAAAGCCATTTATCTCTGAATAAATTTCCAGACGCTGAAACCATGCTGTACTCAACGGCTAATATCTACATAACTACTAACTCTGCAAACTAACTCTTTTAGACAGAGAAAGCACACATTCTATTAGTTATTTTTAGATGATTGATGTTCATGAATTCTTAACAGAAAAGAATCCTCGGCTGTTCTAAAATGAGCCAGAATCGTCAAAAACACCCCTGGCACAACTTACCTACAGGAATGAAAACATGGCTGGCATTCAATGTGTTAATAATAATGGAGAAATATCTTCCTCAGTTTTCATGAGCTAGTCTTGAGGAAGAGAGCAGAGAACAGATGCCCTGCAACAGACAGCCATCAGGGTTTCCTCTATAGATTTAACAGCAACCCCCCCCACCCCCACTGCTTCAAAAGAATATGAAATGTCATGAAGTCAGGGTAGCTACTTTAAAGAATGTCCAATATAAGATACCTTTGATTTGTTTGACTTTTTGATCACAGCACAATTCCATTTGTGTTATTGTATAGTTATGATGACTTTACTATTATTCTATCATTTAGAATAATAGAATCTAAATGGTCATTTCTTTTAAATATGGTGTGTCAAACCTTTTGACTGGCAGTGCATCTTAAGATGGAGATATGCAAATGTTGTTCTAGGAGGTATCTTCGGTATAACTGAAATAACATTTAGTTTTTGGGGGACCTGCCAACATTACATTAAATAATACCCTTACTTTTATAGAGAAATAAATGGTGCAAAAGCACATAATGTTATAGAAAAGTAAATCTGTGCATTCCTCCGGCCACCGGCGTACTACACGCGCACAACCCAGGTACAACTAACCACCCTCCCCCCGCTGCTAAAAAAGAAGAAGAAGAAGAAGAAGATCCTAGAGGAAACACTGGGCTTAAAAAAAAGAGAGGAACAAAACAAGCCTTCTCATTTGTCTAAACTTGAACTCCAGCAGGCTGACGGGAGATAAGCTCTGGGGGTCACCGGTGCCAGAGTGATTCCCCGCGATGCCGCCCCCCCTCCCGCGCACATCAAAGACCCTCAGCATCAGCAGATAGCCGCTCAGCACCGGTGAGAGAAAACAGCTGGGCCGGAGCAAAACAAAGATGATATAAGCAGCTTCCTCCTCGGCCGGCGGCACCAGAACCAGTCAGCTATGATAAGCCCCCAGCCCAAACTGTGTTTGAAGCGCAGCGTCCCCAGCGCCACCGCCGCCCGAACCAGACTATTCAGAGACGCATGTAATGCAAGAGGAAATATAAAGCATGATCCCTTGAACCCTGTCACACACAAAGAGACGTCTGGCTTTTGTCTCTCTAACCATTTTGGGGAAGTAGTGGGAGTGTATTCAAACACGCCTCAGAGTGCAAGAAGCCAGAGTGGGGGAAATATCATGGACTTGAGGAGGATGTGAACAGTGTTGGGGGGGTAACTCATTACAAAAGTAACATATTACATGTAATATATTACTTTGAGCGGTAACTCGGTAATATAACTTATTACAAATAGGATTTCGGTAATATTATACCAGTTACTTTGTTAAATAACACAAGTTACAAATTGAGTTACATTTTTTTCATCAAAGCACCTATTTAAATAAAGATACACAATCATTTCCTAATCAAACTGTGTGTTTTTATGCAAATAACCACTATAGATGACAATAACAAAGGAAAAGAATAACATTTCGAATTTTGGACAGTTTACACTGACTTCAAGACGGTTGAAATTATTTTTCGGGATGGTTGCCGGGCGGCGATGTCATTCTGCTGCTGCTGTTGTTTTGGTAAAAGTAATGCTAAAGCAGTGTAATAAGTAACGAGTTACTCTACACAGACAGTAATATTGTAAAGTAGCGTATTACTTTCAATTTAAAGTAACTAGTAATATGTAGTATATTACATTTTGAAAGTAACTTGCCCAACACTGCTTGTAGTGAAGCATTCAAACACGCCTCAGAGTGCAAGAAGCGAGAGTGGGGGAAATATCATGGACTTGAGGAGGATGTGAATCGTACATAAAAAAATACATACATGTGAAAAGACTCTCCTCAGTGAGTTGAAAGTCTGACAAATTGTTTCCTCCTTCATCTCCTTCATCTGTTGCCTGTTGGAAGATGTGGAGACCTGATTTAGGTCAGCCATAATGAATCACCACATCTCCAACACTATTACGTTCACACTTCCCCTTATGCTGCGAAGACGACAACCGCTGAGTGTTGCAATACAGACTGAAGATGAGTCAAGACGACGTTTGGTCAGGAGTCAGGACCCCTTGGCACACTTCTTAACACACTGGCTTTGGAGTGAGAGAAGGTGTTGCTCAAGATGCCATACTTGATGAAACACATGCACACGGACAAATATTGGATCCTACGTATTGAAAATAAAAAATACAATGAAATCAAACGTTCCCTCTCTCTAGCATGATCCCAGAACAGGACAGCATATGACATCAATTAATATCAAGCACGACACTGAACGTGTCGACAGACGCAATAGCTGAATTAAGATTCCTCTCATATGACTCATGCTTTATAAGTATAGTCTGCAGATGGCAGACCGAACATATGGACAGAAAATATTAAAAAAGAGGAAATTTTCCTGGATGGTCCCCAAGGTGGAGGTAAAGGATTTAGTGGGATGCACCATTTCCCTTTGGATTTAGCTGACTGCTCCAGGACCTGAACGACTGCTCCAGGACCTGAATGACTGCTCCAGGACCTGAATGACTGTTCCAGGACCTGAATGACTGTTCCAGGACCTGAATGACTGCTCCTGGCCTGAATGACTGCTCCAGGCCTGAATGACTGCTCCAGGCCTGAACAACTGCTCCAGGGCCTGAATGACTGCTCCAGGCCTGAACAACTGCTCCAGGCCTGAATGACTGCTCCAGGCCTGAATGACTGCTCCAGGAGCTGAATGACTTTCCAGCACCTGAATGACTGCTCCAGGCCTGAACAACTGCTCCAGGACCTGAATGACTGCTCCAGGACCTGAATGACTGCTCCAGGCCTGAACAACTGCTCCAGGCCTGAACAACTGCTCCAGGACCTGAATGACTGCTCCAGGCCTGAACAACTGCTCCAGGCCTGAATGACACAGGCTAAGCCAGGATCCGGTGTCCACTTCAGATGCTGCATTAACCAGGAAAGTCTTTGTGGCGCAGATCTGATTTAAAAACAAATCTAAACATTTCTTGTGTGACCCTGCAGTTCCTGCACCTACAGAGTAGGACTTTCAGAACAAGCATGAGGATTTAAAATGACAAAGGATTAATGGCATAGAGCAGTTTATAGCGATTATACAGCCTTATGTAAATAAAGGGGCTAATGTGATTACTCTGTGTGCACACTGTAAGCTGGTGAGATGACTTTTTGCTTGTTGAATGGTGGCTCTAGCTTATATACGTCTTAATGCTCTTACATCTGCAGCACGTCTGGCTCGGTCCACTTTGTGACCCGTGTCTGGAGGACCTGTGGCCTCAAACAAACACCCTCTTCTCCTCCGATTAGCTCACTGCGGTCGGTCAGATGACTGGCATGCGATGACCAGCAGGCAGATAGATGCACGTCGTGCATTGAGGAAGGAAGTCAGGGACAATCACATTTAGCTGCTCAATCGATGTTGTCAAGAAGACGAGAGTGGGGCTGACAGAGGGAGATTCTTCCTTCATCACGCAGACAGACAGACAGACAGACAGGGACAAACTGGGGCTTTCCATCGTGACAATGGAGGCAGACAAAAGAGCCAGTTTGCCGGCCGGATCCACCCGTTGGCAGGGCCAGACAGCATCATATGGTGGTGTGGGGAGGTGTTGACTCTGCTGCTAGCGGGGGGGGGCTTAGCAGGCTTCCGTCCGTCCAGTTCAAGGTACCAGCGCTTGGCTAAGAGTGACATCATCACTGTCCCCAAATCGCATTGACTTGGGGGGGGGGGGGGGGTGTGCAGATCCCCCCCTGATCCCCTAGGGGCCATCCAGAGCCACAGCCAGGGCTGGTGACAGTGTGAGTCAAGGATTAGACACCCCCCCCCCATGCACGCCTCCATCTGGGCCCTGAATTAAACATCAAGTAGGCAGAAGGGCTCCCTGCCTGGAAGCTGGAGGGGACCTGGAATTGAGGCCAATTAACCCGTGTCTGTTCCATTCAGACCTTCGTTTGTAGCCAATTAAGAGGGCATATTACAGAAGGGGATCAAAAGGGATCGTTAAAAATGGGAGGGTTTGATTTGACATCAGGCAGACGGGGGTAACCGTTAGGATGAAACCATATTATAGCCTACTAGTAGTCTCGCTTGCCAGACTATCTTCGTTTCGCGCTGTACAAGCACAGGAGAGAGTCTGGCTCCTCTTACTGTCACTCTGGTATAACGGGAAGGGGGGGGGGGGGGGGGGATCTCCATTATCTTAACAATCATCCACTGAAAGTACCAAGCAGGCCTGCTTTATTGCACAATCCAAATCTTCGTCAAAACGTGCCATTTTCAGCGTGTAGGTTGCTAGCTTCCTCCTAGCTAGCGTTGTTGTTTCACGCGGGTGGAGGAATTTGAGAGCAGACAAGCCGGGGGGGGGGGGGGGGAGGGATTTCCCTTCGCTCTGATTGAAATGTTCGACGCCAATGGCAGAGCTTATTACAGTATACCTGCAGCCAATGGCAGAGCTTATTACAGTATACCTGCAGCCAACGGCAGAGCTTATTACAGTATACCTGCAGCCTGCTTCCAGTGAGTCAGAATAATAGCCTAGTGACTGAAGGGGAGCGCGCCGTCCTTCTAGATGATTGCAGTCATTATGAGCTTAGGTAAAAACTCACAAAGAAAGAATGCCCTGGATCATCACAGATTTTAATTGCGTCTCCTTGAGCCTTTGTTTTCTGTAAGCTTAGCATCAAACAGCTAACGACAATATTTCCTTGCAGGAAGGGGAGCGTTACAGAGCTCTGCACTGGTTCCTCCCTTCAGCTTTGGAAAACTCTGAACTTTGGAAAACTCTGGCGACACGGCCTTGACATTAGACCCTACGGTTGATTGATTGAGCTCTCATCAATTGTAATTAGCGTAGCCTAAAGGTTGCACAGGTCTTGTGCGTGTATTGTTTGGGTGATTTATACCTAGGATGATTCGGATGACTGTCGCCTCATCAGCTATACACTGCAATCTACTAACTAGATTTGCCTATTTTACACTGAGCCTCAATCAAAAATCAATAATCGACCACCTGATGACGTGGTGCAGTCAGAACACCCTGGAGCTCAATGCCCAAAAAGGCAGTGGAGATGGTTGTGGACTACAGGAAGAACGCAGCCCCATCGTCACCCATCACCCTGGTTGACTCCCCCTCCCCAGTCAACACTGTGGAGTACTTTCGCTTCCTGGGCTCAATTATCAGCCGGAACCTGGAATGGGAGCCGAACACCAGAGCTCTCACCAAGAAGGCACAACAGAGGAGGTACTTTCTTAGGTGGCTGAGGAAGGTCAAGGTGCCAAAGGCAGCATTGGCACTTTTCTACACCTCCACCGTCGAGTCCATCCTCACCTCCTCCATCACCGTCTGGTATGCTGCTGCTGCCCGCAAGGATATCTCTAGACTGCAGTGCATCATCCGCCGTGCTGAAAAGGTGGTCGGGTGCAGCCTGCCATCCCTTCAGGACCTTCACACTGCCGGAATGCTAAAGCGGTCTCAGAAAATTATGAAAGGGATATTATCCCAGAATCCCACGGGCACTATCCTACGCCCTACGCCCCCCCCCCCCCGCCACACACACACACACACACACACACACACACACACACACACACACACACACACACACACCTCATTATACTTTAAAAGGACATTTCCTTTGCACTTTATAATTTATAATTTGAGATTGTCTTGTTTGCTCCATCTTCTGCTACTGATGTGATCGCTGCGCTGTAGGGCTGTGCAATAAAATCGATACGGCAATATATCGCTGTATTTTTTTCCGCAATACTGTATCGATATTTCAGAAAAATATCGTGATATATCGCCATGTCGATTTTTTTGCACAGCCATGTGTTCAGTGACACAATAAAAATACTTTTTTATTTCAGTGCGTTCAGTAAGACACTCAACACTCGGTAGTTTTGACTCAATTTGTCCACTAAGTTATCAATATAAAATGATGTACATATTATTACAATAGGGTGGTACACAGCGAATCTAATTTTCAGTAAATCATGTAGAGTATTGCAATATATATCGCAATATGTATTGTATCGCAATGTATCGTGATACAATTGTATCGTGACACGTATCGTATCGTGAGGGTCCTTGCCAATACCCAGCCCTACTGCGCTGCATAACTTGCACAAAGTCAAATTCCTCGTTTGTAATAAGATGACTCACTATGGCTATGAGAATTCATCTTGAATCTTGAATGTGCATCATGGCATGGACTCGTATCTCTCCCGCAGAACAGTTTTCCTGTTAATGGGCATTCGTCATTCGTCAGTGAAAAGCGTTTGTTTTGTGAGAGGCAGCAGATCCACAAAGGCATAAATGAATGGGATCCAGATGCACCATGATATAATGGCATTCACTGTGAAGCCACTGGGTCAAGTTTTTCATCGTTCTTGGTGCAACGCAACGCAGGTGCTGCTGACGCAACTGCAGTGTGGCTGCTGCTGCTGCTGCTGCTGCTGCTGCAACCGGGAGTGCAAAAAGCTGGGTCATGAAACTCTTCCAGCTGACAACTCTCATTGCGTTTGCTATTGAAGTCTCTGTTGCCAAGTACAGTATACTGCGGACATTGATCAAATAGGTGCAGAGTTGGGAATAGGCGCCTCCTCAGGGCGCTCCGGCACATGACAGCCTGTGATATAAAACACACAGGCGTGCCATGTGTGTGCTTTGCTTTATTCCTACCTGTGAACCTGCTGCTCTCAGCTCCCAAAGACTGTGCACACGTGTGTAGCACGTGCACACATGCACACGTGCACGTCCACGCACACACACGCACGTGCACGTGCACGCACGCACACACACGCACGTGCACGCACACGCATGCACACACACACACACACACACACACACACACACACACACACGTTGGAGCTACCAGAGGAAAATTCTTCCAAGATATAATCTTTACAACATTTGTAACTAGGAATTCATTGCACACAGCTGTCAAATACAGCCCCTCTGAATAGCTGACATTTTACATCAATCTATTCCCTCGGGGTAGAAACAAAAGTGTAATGATGGTGAAACTAAGAGAAACAGGTGTTCCTCTTGCTTTGGGTGTCTTTGAAGGTGCTGAGAGTTAGGGGAAGATTGTGAATCACTGCTAATTGCATGAAATTATAGACGTGGGGATGCAAAATGAACTCATTCTAGTGTTAGCTGTAGCCGGTAACGCCAGTGCAGCTAGTATAATAGCACTTTGGGGAGTTGTTGGTTGCCGTGAATTATGAAATGACAAGGGTATTTCTGCAGTAAATGTGAACCGAACAATGACTCTCGTATACTGGAAATGCTTTAGGGGGTTTACAGAAAGTTCACTCGCTTTTGATGATAAAGATGATTGAGGATCTACTTTCAGGGCAAATTGTTGACAATAAATATGATTTATAACATGAAACAATAGCAATTTCGTATTCTGGCCCATGTAAACCTTTTTAAGGGTGCTGGAAGATAGGCTTGAACACAAACAGAGATATATCACAGATGCGTGATCTATTTTTCAGATCCACGAAAAAAAAAAAACCTGAGCAAACTTCTTTATTAGCTCATATGTGTCACATGGAGGTTGTTGGATGGAAACCATTGTGCCAAATCTGTTGAGGATATTTCTGGGCTCGGCTAAGAGCTCCTGTTATTTCTTGTTAAATGTGAACTGACTGTTGTAGTGCCTGTACATGTGCCTCTCTGTACAAGGGCTCTTTCACTACTCAACAGACGATTTATTGAAATGATTTCATTTCATTTTCACTACAGCCTAATTTGACAGCATGGCCACCATCTCTAATTACAAAAAACACATTCTGTACAGTTGAGCCGCACAGCTCCAGGCTCCACAATAACAGCATTTGCAATGGATATATATATACATGTATTAGGCCGCTTCCACTCATTTCTACCAATTGCTTTATCAGAAAATGCATGACTAAACCAATTGAGTGGACAAGTCAAAGTCATCCTGTGGTCGGCAAAAGCTAATAACCAGGATGATGAATAATGCAAATGCCAGCAGGGAAATATTTAAATGATGATTCATCTTTCAACTCCTTTTATTATATTATTCCAACAGAATAATGTATTGTGTATACTACAGTATTGCTTGCTGTGCTCTAACTGCAGAGCACAAAACCAGCTATAACCCAACTGAATTACTCTGTTGGTTTCTGTTGGTTTCTGTTGGTTATTCAAAATCTATAATGCAAAATGTGTGAAAGGCCTGACATAAAATTCACCCCTACAGTTGGCAGAGCTTGAAGTAAGCCACGGTTACTGTATTCAACTTTATTTGGGCATCATTTCATATAGAGATAGTCAGATATTTCCCTCGTCAACAGCTCATATTAGCTCATACTGTATTTACAGTGGTTTCTATTACTCAATTACCATTCTTCTTACCAACATGTGTCAAGAGAAATAATTTCGGTGAGTCTGGTAGCTTGGTCCGTTGTGCATGTTAACACTTTAGTATACATGTTAAGTAATAGGCAAAGTGAGAAAATGATAACTTGTAGCAGCTCTAAGGCGGTATTGTTAGACGTGTGTTAAGGCTTGGTTGACACATTTTTTTTAAAGTGCGAGTAAAAAAACAAAAACCTGTTTTTATTTTTGCTCCAAGTGAAATGTTTTATGGTCACTCATGATTCAGTAGGTCACTGGTTGGCTTGCTTCCAGCCTTAAAACTCGTTATATAAGGATTTTTCAAAAATGTCTATGAAGAAAATGAATGGGGAATTCTCTTCAGGAGACGTCACGGCACGTCACGTGACTGTTGAGCGCTATTGCATTCACCTGACATCCCAGGTGCTAAATATTCCCAACTAGAATAAAAACTACTTGACAGAATAGAAAGCCAGCGGTACTCCGGGCTCCCGCGGGCCAGGGTTGGAAACCACGGCTTTAAAGATGAACACAGTTTGAAACATCTGAAACATCTACTCCAGGAAACTGTAAAGATATTGTATTAAGTGCTGATTATTGATCCTTGTGGGCCAGATTTTCCTGATACAACACATGATGATCATTTTACATTTTGGACAGTGTTTCCAGAATGAAAAGCCAATATTGGTGGAGGAAAATGATCGGTGATCGTTAATCTGACATATAAGGACGGGAACAATGCCATTGGTTACTCTGATGGTGTAAGAGTGCAACAATATTTAAAAAGATATTTGTACACTGTTAGTGGTTTATTCAGCAATGTCTTCTTGACCAATAGCTTTCCATCAGGCACATGGTGGTGGTGGTGAAATGGCTGAAGTACGTATATAGCGGGTGATCAGATCACGCTGACATTATGTCTTCAACAGAGACCTCAAAATAGACACTTGGGTCAACTTCCTTCTCTCTGACGAGACACTTCCCTCTCTCGGGTCTTTTAGTTGCAACCTGGTTCCAGCGAGTCGACATTGAGTTTGGAGGCATCCACCGGACTTAACAGGGCTTTTCCTCGGCTGGCGTTGAAGAGTCATGGATTAGGCTACATTACTCAGATGCTATAACAGAAGAAAAATACCTTCAACAGTCAAAAGTGAAGTGATTTGGAAAAAAACTAAATTCAGCAAGGATACTAGTGAACTACCATGGCGTGTTCTACTGCCACACTTGGTGTCGTCATTCTGTCTGGATTCCTCACCCTCTCGGCAGCTAACACAGACACCTGTGACTTCTATGCTGCGATTGGGCAGAAGACTCTGACTCTGACTGCGTCTCTGGACTATGAGTCGTTGGATGATGGACATAAGCTGAGATGGAAACACAATGGCTCAAACGTTTTCTACGGACGGACAGGCATAGTGACTCTTGGGAAGGCAGCGGACGTCTCTCCGACTGGATCTCTACAGCTGAAGGACTTCGAGGCCTCGAGCGCAGGGATTTACGTAGCAGAAGTCCTTGATATACAAGCCGGGAAATCTGTCACCATCAAAAGCTTGACCGCTCGTGTCTGTGTGATGGAGAAGGTATTAAAACCAGAAGTGAGGTTTGTCTGTGACTCTAAGGCTAGCGCTGTAACCCTCACCTGCCATGTAGCCAAACCTCAAGGCTTGACGTTCGCATGGCTCCTCGATGAGAAGACCTTGAGCGGTGAAACAAAGCAAACGCTCAGGATATCGCTGGCTCAGTTGAAAGGGGAGACCAACTTCTCCTGCAGTGCAGCAAACAGAATCAGCAAGGAGAAAAGTAACATCATCCGTCTAACATGTAAAGCTCCAGAGCCTCCAGAGCCTTCAAAGCCTCCAGAGCCTTCAGAGCCTCCAGCGCCTCCAGAGCCAGCACCACAAACAGCCATGCTTTGCTTCAAGCCCAAAGTAGTGATGGCAGTACTAGCGGGAGGGGCCTCTCTGATTCTGCTCCTCATCATCATCATCGTCGTAATGTGCTGCCGTCGCAGACGGAACAAAACCCCGGCGAGCCCGGGAGACAAAGGGCGAGTCCGAATGATCCCGATGAACCAGCAGCACCGACCCGACCCCATCGACCCTGTATATGAGCAACCGGACCCCATCGGCCACCAATACGAGACCATGCACTTTGGCACCCCGAGCCCCAAGCCGTCGCCAAGAGCCTACGAGCAGGCTGCTCCTCTGGCTGGAGCCCAGGCTCAAGAGAAACCTCCACAGGGATCCAGAGCCGCTGCAGGGGAACAGCCCTCACCAGTGCCCAAGCCCAGGATGAAGACCCTCCAGGTACCAGTCAACTGAACGAGCCCTCCCTCCCTCTCTCTCCATCCCATGAGTATCAATCTGATGGACACATGCTTCACTACGTATGTCATGTTGTGTGTAGATATAGGATGTGTTATGACTGTGGTGATGCTATGTTAAGCCCTTTGAGGCATAGCGCAGAAGAAACTAGAAGAGCTAAGGCATCCATTGATACCAAGCATAATATGCTATCTTGTCACGAAGGGGGCTAAATAACGCTTCAATCCCTTGACCTCTCAGCTCAATTTATCTGAATGAAAATTGGTTCAATGGGCACCCATACATGTAAGTCTCCCCTTTACAGATAAGGTAGCATTTTTCACAGCCTAGCATTAATAGCTTGTGGATTGATTTATTCTGTTGTTGCTCATCACATTTTATCTCAACAAATGTGTTATGCATGTAAATACTTCTGATGAGTAAGGGGGAGAGAAAATGTTGGCAATCTGCTTTTGGGTATTTTGCCGAAATGTTTTTGTATGTGGACGGATTATTAATGTCCCTTATGCCCAAGTTCACATGCTGTGAATGAAATAAAAAATATATAATATAAAAAAAAACATATAGGGAAATCTTAGTCTCGTGTGTTGATCAGAGTTGTGATTAAAGGGTTGGGTGGGCCCCGGAAGATTTTCAGATTTCAAAGTGGGCTGCATGATCAGATCACAAGTGTCACAAGTGTGATCTGATCATGAGATCAGATGACACTTGTGAAAACAAAACCATTTGGCAGCATCAGGTTAGTATATTGCATGTACTGTATGCGATATGTATGCTATATGTGCAATGTCACTCTAACCCCCAGATGTAGCAAAAGGAAAGGTGTTTTTTTCAGCATTTTTTTTTTGGTATGTTTAAAAAATATATATATATATATCCCTATATATTATATACCGGTATATATAATATCCCTATTTTTTTTTAATGGCTCAATGCTTTTGATAAAGTGAGCAAAGCACTCGCACTCATCCACACTTGGGTTATCTGCATGTAATGTATGCATGATATGTAAACATGATATGCTTAAAATGATGTTTTTTTTTAAATAAATAATCAATTTGTCAAAAAAATGATATGATAATTTACTATCTCATATTTGTATGGGGAAAAACACACTGAGCAGCTTATCTGTGTCAAACGCAACGCCTTTGTCCCAGCTTCTTACATGTCAGCATTCTTGCACTTATTAAAATTTGCTTGCTTGCAAGAAGTTATTAGAGAGGGGAGGGGCCGGGAACCAATAGAGCAATGGATTAGCCAAGGCAAATCTCCCATTATCTCCAACGGGCAAGTGGTAATCCACGCATGAAAGTGTTTGCTGTCTGGCCTAACGCTGTGTGACAGACACATAATGGCGTCCCTGTGAGCGTCATCGGGCTAAAACTTACAAGCCAATGTCATCCTTTGTCCGGCCCTCCGCTCCCCTCCTGCTCTCTGTACAGACTCTGTACATGCAGCTGAAACAGTCAGTCCAGCCGGCGGGGGATTTAGGAGCTAAGCTGCTATCTGCTGCTGGAACAATGCCACTTGTCTTTCTCGCAAGACTGCGAGCTGGCTGGCAACAGGCCACGTCACTCCGCCCACCAATCAGTCAAAATGCACACGGATATATATTATACATAGGCAGATAATACAGGCACACGCATACTGTACATACCTATAGACAGACAGACAGACAGATTGACTGACTGACTCTCTCTCTCTCTCTCACACACACACACACACACACACACACACACACACACACACACACACACATACACACACACACACACACGCACACACACACACACCAGTGTTGGGCAAGTTACTTTCAAAATGTAATAGACTACATATTACTAGTTGCTTTCATTTGAAAGTAATATGTTACTTTACAATATTACTTTCTGTGTAGAGTAACTTGTTACTTATTACACTACTTTTGCATTACTTTCACCAAAATAATGACATCGCCGCCCCGGAACCATCCTGAAAAATCATTTCAACCGCCTTGAAGTCAGTGTAAACAATCCAAAATTCTAAATGTTATTATTTTCCTTTGTTATTGTCATCTATAGTGGTTATTTGCATAAAAACACACAGTTTGATTAGGAAATGATTGTATATTTTTTAAATATGTGCTTTGATTTAATAAAATGTAACTCAATTTGTAACTTGAGTTACTTGACAAAGTAGCTGGTATAATATTACTGAAATCCTATAAGTAATAAGTTATATTACTGAGTTACTGCTAAAAGTAATATATTACATGTAATGTGTTACTTTTGTAATGAGTTACCCCCAACACTGCACACACACACACACACACACACACACACACACACACACACACACACACACACACACACACACTACTGTTTAAACTTCATCTGCCAGATCTAGCCTGGAAATGGAAGGGCAGGGAAACCGTTGCAGACGGTGTTTAATCAGTGGGCTGTGGGAGTCTGGAGGATACCCTCTTTTGATCTTGGGAGTGTGTGTGTCCAGGAAAAGGGTCAATTACGCGTGGAAACTATTTATCCTCACGTCGGATCGTTCCTATTACAATCCTCTGGCTGCCACAGGAGGACTGCCGAGTCTTAAGATAAGTATGAAGCAAATCAGAAAATCAGAGGCCAGCCAGTGCAGCACTGACCCTTTTTCATCTGATTTGCTCCACTTCTGAAAACACATGATTATGGTCCATTAGCATACTTTAGCTCACTTAGCACCACGGGCCTTTCCTCTGAAACCTAAAGCGTACATATAGTAGTAATGACCTTTATATAGTTGAAGCCTTCATTGTCCAATCAGTTCACAATTTATTGAAAAAGCAATGAAGCCCTTTGCTCTTGTAACTCAAAGAGTGATTTGATGATCATGATTAGCATGTTGTTGAAGGTAATAATAGCCTTTAAAAAATCAGTGTGGAAAATAAATATGCAGTGATTTTGACAGTATTATTTAGCTAGGAACCACAATGTGATGGTCTTGAAGATATGGAGGAAGCCGAGACATGTGGGCGTATGGAATATGTCAGTGCATTGCAATGAAGAAAGGTGTTAGGGTCAATTTTCAGAACAAAGACAAAACAAACTCAGAAGCACACAAAAACAAACAAACAAACAAACAAACAAAAACATACCAACATTACAATTATGATGCTATCAGCCGCCTAAGGTGCTTAAATGCTTAAATGACAAATGACAAATCAGCTGGGCCAGTTATTCATCATTTCTAATCTCGTCAAAGTAGGCCAGGAACGGGTCCCAAATAGTGGAAAACCTCCTAAGTGAGTTGGTCCTCAGGAACCTGAGTCTCTAAAACCTCCTAAGTGAGTTGGTCCTCAGGAACCTGAGTCTCTCCATACGAACAACCCAAATCATGTCTGCCAGCCACAGTTAAAAAGATGGTGGAGAGGGGGACTTCCACTCCTTCAGAATAAGTCTCTTGGCGACAGTCGTCCCCTGTGTTAGAGATTGCTGCACAGCCTTAGGGAGGAGCAGAGAAGATTCAGAACAGCCGAAGATGGCAAGCTCCGCCTCCGGCTGAAGGGTTATTTTATAAGCCTTAGAGCAGGGATACTCAACTTGCTTTGCCCGGGGGCCACTTTCGTGAAATGATAGAACGCCAGGGGCCAGTTAATAAACAATCAATATACATTTTTCTGTAGCAGATTGATCTTAGTCTGACAATGTTGTGCACACCGGATAGTTACTTAGGTTAAGTACATACATAAGTGCCTGGGTAGCGAGCAGACGGCGGTATTTGACAATTTAGCAGCTAAATCATAGATTATTGAAAGATATTCCATATTCCAGACTGAAATGCTATAACAGAAGTGGAGTATTGGCCAGAATTACATGAACATTTGGACACTTATTCAGCAGGTATCTTGCATGTTGCGTTCAGGTGTACTGTAAAAAAAAATATATATATATATATATATATATATATATATATATTTTTTTTTAGCAATTCCATGGCAGGCCACACTGGCGGCCACACGCGGGCCGCCAGTTGACTATCACTGCCTTAGAGTACCAGTCAAATATCTTGGCCCAAAATCCGGATAGCGAAGAGCAAAACCAAAAAGCGTGTGTGACAGTGTACCCTCTAGCACCTGACACCTATCACATCGTGGTGAGACAGAAGGGTAGATCCCTGTGTGTGTTTAGGGTGTTTTAATCTCTTTTCAAATGTCCAAGCCTTTCAGAATCAAACCCACAATGTCTGTCAACACAACTGGGCTTATTTTCTTCTCTCTCTCTCTCTCTTCTGTTACACCTCGCACGTTCTTCACACACACACACACACACACACACACTTTTTCACGCGGCAGTCACATGTGTAATTTGTGGACTGGCTCTGCGCAGTCTGCGGTCGTCTGCAACACACCAAATCAATTTTGTAAATTTGCTGAGGAATCAAGGCTGCGCTGACTTTTAATGGAGGCAGAATACTTTCCAGACCTCAGCGAGAATTAGCACCTCGCAGACACTGGAGGAGGGCTGGGGCCAAAGAGCCGTGCAGGGAATAATACAGTGCTTTTCTAACTGACTGATTAAGAGACTGTGTGACATTGATCCCTGAAGGCAAAGGCAAATGTGTCTTTTCTCCTGACCACAGGGTCAGCCTGACCACAGGATCAGCCTGACCACAGGCTCAGCGGCACTGGAGATTGCAGGGATTCTTTTGACATTTTAGGCATTAGGTTGTTGAAGTTCTTATTCTAAGCGATTTCAAAGTGGGCGCCCGGGCGTGTCTGTCTGCGGGGGAACCTGGATTAAGGGTATCTGTTCTGGTTGCTGCACTAGCGCCTCCTCTGGTCAGTTGGTGTGCCTCTGTACCTCGCTCTGTACCTCGCTGTCAGGTGATTCTCCCATGTGCTACAGTATGTCCTGCTGGTGAAAAACCTCGCTGTCAGGTGAAGAGAAGCGGCTGGCGACTGCACAGGAAGCCTGTGTTAGTCTACAACAGGAAGCATGTGCTAGTCTACATCATCTATACACACACACACACACACACACACACACACACACACACACACACACACACACACACACACACATATATATATATATATATATATATATATACATTACACACAGTATATATATACAGTGTATATACACAGTATATATATATAATACTGTATATATACATTGTATATATACGGTGTGTGTATATATATATATATATATATATATGTGTGAACAGGGCGCTCCTGAAAAAGAGAGCATTGCTCTCAGTGAGACTCCCTATAAATAAAGGTAAAAATATATATATATATATATATATATATATATATATATATAGTATACAGTATATGCACCCTGCTGTCTCGGAGCTGTCTGTAAAGGAGACAGTAGGGAGGGATGGACTCTTCGCTTGGAATCATGGGAGATAAATAGGGACCTTCCAGTCCAACTACACACAACTATAGGCTTTTGATATGAATCCCGGAAGTCCCTAAAAATCAACACATAAGTACTGTATCTACACAGGCTAAAGCAAAGGAGGTCATCAGCCAACATCTATGCCAGAGTCACGTGCATACAGAACCAACAGCTTGTAGGACAATACATCCTGTCCTGAACATTGACTTTTCTGTGTGTTTCTGTCATGGACGGTTACACAGGGTTGGCGTGCTGAATCCCTGTTTATACTGTAAAAGGATTCTCTTTCCCGGATTTCCTTAGCACAGCACTTTCTCACTCTGTCTCTTGCAGCTTGGCCAAGTCTTCCTCGTCTGCTTTGACACGTTGGAGAGACTCCTGCAGCGGCTTCCATTCCACGAGAAGCCGTGACAAATGGGCTTCCATTTTGCCTGTAATCTGTAGGCTAAAAAAAACAACAACTCATGTTTATTTTTGAAAGTTTGATAGTTTGTTGGATGCACATGTTGTTTTGCACCAGAATCCTTGAAACATCATGATTTCATAAGTTGCAGTATTGCTATAATGTACATGTGCAGTTTCCCAAAAAATGAAAAACTGAGTTCGTGGGTCCTTTAAGGTCACGCAGGAGAAATCCAAAAGCTGGAATTTGAATTCCATCCATATCCCCTTAAAGCCACCTCTCCAAAAGCCTATTCAGAAACGAGCGGGGGGGTCCCAATTGGCATCGGCTGCGGTTAGGAATGCATGTATGAATCACTTTGATACCATATCATGTGTCCAGGAAATGAGACGGTCGAGCAGGAAGAAGGGATGGACAGACTCAACGCTCAAAACCATATCGACAGAGTAAATATTCCCATCATTTCACTGTAATGGCCTGGCAGCTGCTCTGAGCCAAGGGGCTGCTTTGGCGCGCGAAAAGAGAAAAGTCTGGGAAAACAACATCCCTTTGTCAGACACAGACCTACAGTAGACAGGAGCGCCGCTGCCATGTAGCCTAGCCGCTGAAGGAATGTGACAGCGCCAAGGTCTACAGATATGATACACAGCATCTCAGGGAGGAGATACAGGGTCCCAAAAGCACGCACAAATCGCTTGAGGGACAGTTTCTTCCCGCAGGCCACGAGACTCCTTAACATACACAAATAGTGTAGCAGCTGTACTGTACCGTACTGTAGATGCTACCATTATGTATGTGTAATGTTTAATTGTATGTTTAATTAGGTATATGCTATTTGCACCTGTACGTCAAATACGTCGAATTTAAAATGTTTAAGCACGTCTAAAGTATGCACATGACATGTGCACCTATGTGCAGTGAATATGCCACTGTCTCTGACTTGTCGTATCACTCTACTGCCTTATTGCTTGTTGTGTCTCTTGTTGTTTTTGCACTCATATGCCCTGTTATATTTGTACTATGTTGTAAACGGAGTCCACAGCACAAGAATTTCACACGTGATACTTGTACCACGGAGTGACAATAAAAATCTTGAATATTGAATCTTGAATCTCTGCTCTCAGGTCTACATATATGATACACAACATACCTGATCTCAGGTCTACAGATATGATACACAACATCCCTGATCTCAGGTCTACAGATATGATACACAACATCCCTGCTCTCAGGTCTACAGATATGATACACAACATCCCTGATCTCAGGTCTACAGATATGATACACAACATCCCTGATCTCAGGTCTACAGATATGATACACAACATCTCTGCTCTCAGGTCTACAGATATGATACACAACATCCCTGATCTCAGGTCTACAGATATGATACACAACATACCTGATCTCAGGTCTACAGATATGATACACAACATCTCTGATCTCAGGTCTACAGATATGATACACAACATCTCTGATCTCAGGTCTACATATATGATACACAACATCCCTGCTCTCAGGTCTACATATATGATACACAACATCCCTGCTCTCAGGTCTACATATATGATACACAACATACCTGATCTCAGGTCTACATATATGATACACAACATCTCTGCTCTCAGGTCTACATATATGATACACAACATCTCTGATCTCAGGTCTACATATATGATACACAACATCTCTGTTCTCAGGTCTACATATATGATACACAACATCCCTGATCTCAGGTCTACAGATATGATACACAACATCCCTGCTCTCAGGTCTACAGATATGATACACAACATCCCTGCTCTCAGGTCTACAGATATGATACACAACATCCCTGCTCTCAGGTCTACAGATATGATACACAACATCCCTGATCTCAGGTCTACAGATATGATACACAACATACCTGTTCTCAGGTCTACAGATATGATACACAACATCCCTGATCTCAGGTCTACAGATATGATACACAACATCCCTGATCTCAGGTCTACATATATGATACACAACATCTCTGTTCTCAGGTCTACATATATGATACACAACATCCCTGCTCTCAGGTCTACATATATGATACACAACATCCCTGATCTCAGGTCTACAGATATGATACACAACATACCTGATCTCAGGTCTACAGATATGATACACAACATCTCTGATCTCAGGTCTACATATATGATACACAACATACCTGATCTCAGGTCTACATATATGATACACAACATACCTGATCTCAGGTCTACAGATATGATACACAACATACCTGATCTCAGGTCTACAGATATGATACACAACATACCTGATCTCAGGTCTACAGATATGATACACAACATACCTGATCTCAGGTCTACATATATGATACACAACATACCTGATCTCAGGTCTACAGATATGATACACAACATACCTGATCTCAGGTCTACATATATGATACACAACATACCTGATCTCAGGTCTACAGATATGATACACAACATACCTGATCTCAGGTCTACAGATATGATACACAACATACCTGATCTCAGGTCTACAGATATGATACACAACATACCTGATCTCAGGTCTACAGATATGATACACAACATACCTGATCTCAGGTCTACATATATGATACACAACATACCTGATCTCAGGTCTACAGATATGATACACAACATACCTGATCTCAGGTCTACAGATATGATACACAACATACCTGTTCTCAGGTCTACAGATATGATACACAACATCCCTGATCTCAGGTCTACAGATATGATACACAACATACCTGATCTCAGGTCTACAGATATGATACACAACATACCTGATCTCAGGTCTACATATATGATACACAACATACCTGATCTCAGGTCTACAGATATGATACACAACATCTCTGATCTCAGGTCTACATATATGATACACAACATACCTGATCTCAGGTCTACAGATATGATACACAACATCCCTGCTCTCAGGTCTACAGATATGATACACAACATCCCTGTTCTCAGGCCTACAGATATGAGAGTAGACCTGCTCTCAGGTCCACAGATATGAGAGTAGACCTGCTCTCAGGTCCACAGATATGATACACAGCATCCCTGCTCTCAGGTGGATATTTTACTCGTATTTCAGGGCAGCATCGTTGCCAACAGCATATTCAACGAAAAATCTAAAATGTTCCTTTTGAGTTGTATGTCAAGATAAAATGTTGCTTTTGAGTTGTATGTCAAGATACTATAGTATGGATCTCTCGCGAATACTGAGTTGGACACTTAAGACAATTTATTATTCCAGTAAAATTATAGCTTTGTTTTGTTTGCGCCAGCAAATTAGTCCAAACTTTAAATTGGTATCTGTTCTGTTGCCATACCACAGGCATAATTCACTGTTTGGGATAGCCAATCCCTTGAGCTACAAAACATATTACTTCTCAACTAAATTAGAGGATCCACCTGGTGACCTGGATGATCTCTTGGATCCTTCCCCCAATCCTTCTTGTTTACTGTATATCACCTTGGCAATCCTCTCCAGATGAAAGCACTTTAGCGCTTTATCTATCTATCTATCTATCTATCTATCTATCTATCTATCTATCTATCTATCTATCTATCTATCTATCTATCTATCTATCATATTTTTGGTGGCAAGAATGGTAGAAAATGTTTACTTCCCAGTTAAATATCTTGTGCACAACACTACCAGGAAAAATGTCAAGATATCCCCAGAGCTATTTGTGCATAAAACCAAGCCATTCAATTTAACTCGGCTGTATTGTTTCAGCATCATAAGCCCATCTAAATCCCGGTCGCGCTACTTTCCCACTCATTCCAATCCTGAATTCACACATACCAGTGTAATCGACATCAGCGTGAACTCTTAACGACTATCATCTTGTTACACAATAAATCAGCCTGAGACTTTTATAATGATAGTAATTTTTCATTCAGTTAAAAAAAATGCAAACACGCCTAACTTTTGTTTATTTAGAGGTGATGAATGACTGGAAACAATATCTATCCTAGCTGTTTGTTCCTGCTCAAAGCATGCTTTTTTTTTTTACAATCTGGAATGGGTTTATAATTAAATTAGCAGACATGTCTCTACATGGTCATGTCTGAAGCAGGGGTATGCACTAGAGATCAAACGGTATATCACGATTATAGTGACCAAAATGATCCCGGTTATCAGTATTATCACGGTATTGTTCAAATGTGATGAAAACGTTCAAAAACTCACTGAAATCATTTCACCAAGGCTGCACGCCTGCATCTTGGGAGACAGTTGCTAACTTTGGTTGATGATGGACAGTATATTTACTATGTATTTCAAAGTGCTGTAATCACGGTATTAATGATAATGAAAATTTGAAACGGTGCAGTTATCGTCAGGAATTTTATCATGGTTTATCATTTATTACGGTTTATTGTTTCATCCCTATTATGCACTATGCCAGATACAGCCTGAGGGCCTGTGTCCACCTAGCGTCTTTTTCCGACGTTAAACGCTGGGAGTGCGCTTGGGAACGCTGATCCCAGCGCACAATATAACAAGGAAGCAGTCTGAAAATAACGTTAGTTCAGTGCGGTAGTAGCTTGATAGCTGACAAGCTAACAACACAGGTAGGCTACGTTATTAAAAGCAGTAAGCACAACACTCACCAGAAATATTAAGTGTCTAGCCAATCTGCTCCCATAATTGAGCCGTTCTGTCTCTGTTGCGATAGTTTTTCCATTATGATTAGCTGCCAGAAAGGAGCAGCCGACACCAGAGTCTTTCTGAAAAGTTAAAATATTTTCAGCTGGGAGCGCTGGGAGCCGGCGCACAAAAACGCCGGAACGCTCTGAAAAAAGACGCTGGGCGCTGCGCACTTTCTCTAGACGTCTGTGTGCGCCCGCATACGCTCTCCCCCCATTGGAAACAATTGAAAAAAGATGCTGGACCTGAAGAAAAGACGCTAGGTGGACACAGGCCCTGAGAATACGATAGTACTAGACTAGTTGGATAAACACATCTAAGATTGTTAACTGAGCATTATTATAGTTTACTAGAAATACGCTAATTTCTAGTGTGCCACGTGCTCGTCCGTAGCTCACACGCTTCGCGTGCTCACCTGTCGCGCAGCTCGCGTGCTTTGCTACGCCGCGCGGCACCCCTCGCCTTTTATTTTCGATGGTTTATTGATTTTTAGCTGTGACCAGCAGCTCTATAGGTCACTCTGTCTATAAGTTTCTCTGTCGCTCCGTCCACAGAAAGTTCACCACCCTTTAGTGGGCACACTTTTTGCCCTAGGAGCCTGAAATTTGGCATCGAGGTCAAGTGTCAAGTGTGTGCGTGTGCGTGCGTGTGTAGATGTGAGTTTGTGTTCATGCCTATTGGCTAAAAGGGGGGCAGTTGGGGGGATTGCAAAATGGCAGAGGCAGAGTGCTGAGTTTTGGCATGGAGTTCAAGTGTGTGTGTGTGTGTGTGTGTGTGTGTGTGTGTGTGTGTGTGGCAGTTGACAGTTGATTTGTTTATTTAGACGGGACAGCGCAAAATTAATGGACACAAAGAACATATTCAGAGTGTAAAAATTGCCGGATTTAGCACGAGACTCGAGCACGAGGCTCGAACACGTTGTACATGGCACGAGGCTAATTTCCATCCGTAGTCCCCAAAACAAACAGGACATACGTGGACATACCTACATACACTCAAACAATACATACATACATACATACATACAGTATATGCAGCCGGCAGTAATGGTTTCTAAATATACTCAGATTTGAAACATGAAACATGAAACATTATTACTGTTTTGAACGAGTAACAAGGCACACTTCAATATTATACAGGTACAATCCATTTGTTGAAAAAAGTACAGGGATTACAGTCCGAAACTACTCCAATACTGACGGCTGGGTTAGAAAGGAAAAAAAAGGGGGGGGGGGGGGGGTAGGTAGGGCAGCGGGGGCTGATAGAGACGGTCGGACGTGGTGGGGGATGGTGGAGGACGGGGTGGTGCTGGGTGTGTGTGTGTGTGTGTGTGTGTGTGTGTGTGTGTGTGTGTGTGTGTGTGTGTGTGTGTGTGTGCGTGTGTGTTGTGTTCATGCCAATTGGCTAAAAGAGGGCAGTGGGGGTGGGGGTCACATTTCTAAATGCAGGTTGGCAGGGGCAGATGGCTGAAATGTGGCATGCAGGTCATGTGTGTGAAGGTGTGTGTTGTGTTCATGCAGGTCATGTGTGTGAAGGTGTGTGTTGTGTTCATGCAGGTCATGTGTGTGAAGGTGTGTGTTGTGTTTTCATGCAGGTCATGTGTGTGAAGGTGTGTGTTGTGTTTTCATGCCAATTGGTCTTAAGCTCTCACATGTTTTTATTTCATGTTTCTATCTGCTACAGAGGCGGAGAAAAGGTTTGACTCGTTAGGCTGATTGAGTGCCCCTGGGCCCCAGTCAGTGCACTCAATGCGCATAAGCTCTTCAGTCACACCTCTCTCCCTCCTCACGGATATTTTTCCTTAGCCTAACCCCAACACTTTTAGTTGTTTCATTACAGAAAGTATGAAACCCATAGTAGTCAAGTCATACACTCTCATTGTGTTACTTATGGTTGGAATTCTAGTGAAAATAAATTATTAGCCTTTTTGCTGGGGGCCCTCTAGAAGTTCTAGAACCCCCCTTGAGAGCAACTGAGCTAAGAATCTTCACACAGAATGACAAAAACCAACGTAAATCTATAGCCTAATGAACTTGACAAACCGACTCCAACACAGCCTAGTGCTCCCATAATGTCACATGCATTTCCTACATAGCTCATTGTTGCCTGTGTTTGTAATTTGATTGTAATCAGCTGTTAATTGATTACAATCACCTGTTATTTTCCTACAAAGAAGACGGCCGTGTGGTGTAACATAATACTATCAATGGGCCTTTTTCACCACCAGCAGCAGCAGCATCACACTCAAATCACACTACATCGATGCAATAGACCCTTTTCACGGGGGCCATTTTGTGTCGAAAAGGCAGAATAAACACAGAATAAATCCAAATTACACCAAAATTAAACCGAAGCATCTATGCCATGAGAGGGATTCAGGCACAAAGTTTCATGCAGTTTCATCCATTTCCCTAGGAGTTATGATCATCTGATGTGATAATACTAACCCAACAACAGATGCTCATAGCTCCTAGCAAAATGGATGAAACTGCATGAAACTAGGTGCGTGAATTCATCTCATGATGATGATGCTGCAGTTTAAGTTTGGTGTAATTTGGAGCCAAAAATAATAATAAAATGTTAGCGTTTTTTTAACCCATAAATATATATAAAGCTGTGGTGCCGTAGCAAGATGGCCACCATGCGACGACGTCGCTCTCCATTGACCGGCAGCGCGGGTAAGCCATCTAGCCTTTATATATGTCTATGCACTCGACCACCTGAGGACCTCTTCACTGACCTGATGCTGCATTCAAGTGCTGTCGGAATAATCCGAAAAACTACTTCCTGGCTGCAGGGCATTGGGGTTGTGCACTGCTGCCGCATCACAGCAGTGTTGGGTGAGTTGTTCAGGAAGTGTAATTAGTTAGTTACTTATCAATCTGAGTTCCCAGATTGGTTACTTATTACTGTGTAGGCTACTCATTTAAAAAGTAATACAATTACTTTACCCAATAGGGAAGAGTGGGGACGGTTGGAACAAGGGACGGTCGCAACAAGACTTATTCCTCCAATCAGAAATACTGTACTACTGTAGTAGTGATGACACAATGGATGTCACTCATACTGCTCATGCTAGACCCTCCCCTGACCAGCAAGACAGAAGACACCTTTGATGTTCCACTCGACAAGAGCTGCTGCATTTATTGAGAACAACTTGTTTTGGAGGTGTTTTGGCTGCCGAAGACATGAGTGGTTTGTTGGGCTTAACACTTTTTCTGTCATTACTTGGTATCTTCAGCTACATCTCAGTGGTGGTGAATGCATTTACCATTTTCCCCAGTCCAATCTGTCTACCGAATGCTTAACTCTAATATCAGTGACATTTTGTTTTGATTTGTGTGGACCATCATGTCTTTTCAGTGATTGAAGGGAAGGGTTAGAGCACTGAACAGGGTGGCTATAACCTTGGTGTCACAGGGTGACTAGTGTCTATGTGTGTGTGTGTGTGTGAGAGATTGAGTGCCACGCCTTCTACTCTTGCCACAGGGGTTTGATTGGCACCAATTGCACACAGGTGCGGGCAGTTTGGTTTCCCCCTGGCTTTCTTATTTAAGCAGCAGCCGAGAGGACAGAGGGAGAGCTGGAGGGAAGCAGACATTGAGAGTGTGCCTGGAAGAGACGAGCCAGAAAGCGGTTGAGAGCCAAACCCGACCAGACTGTTGTTGCAGCAGAACCACAAGCACCCGTCCGTGCTCGAGAGGTCCGGGAGACAGCGTGAGCCCTACTACAGCCACAGCGGCCGTCTGCTACACCCAGGAAGCCGTCCGGGAGAGCCAGCCCAGTCACCAGGGAGAACTAGCCAGCCGTTCCCGTTCCAGTGCCATCCGGTGTTCGAGAGAGGAGGCCTTGGACCAAAGTGGAGGGGTGGGGACGCGTTCCGCCCTTCCTCCAGTTAAGTCCCTCTCTTACACCAATTCTCTACAGCACTTTACCAGCGCAGCAAGCTATTTATCGGCGCCCATATTGACGCCTTTTAAACTATAGTTATCCATCAAGTGGGGGTTTTAATACCAGCGCTTTAACGTGGGCTAGGAGTTTGGACTGGGTCTTATTTCGTTTGATTTGAAGTGGGTTTATTTGCAGTGCAATCATAACATTTATTTATTTGATTTGTTCCTGAGTTGAACTCTTGGTGTGCCGTGGACTATTTTTATTTTGTTAAATATCTTCCCAGCTAAGCCTTATCGAGTGCCCCGTTTTAGCTTTACAACAGACTGATTTTAAGGAAGACCATCCCCCTGACGAGATATCTGTTTTTATTCTAAGCTGCTGCTGTGATCGGCCGTCCCCGGCAGACGAAGGACTCGTCTGCTGCCTGTCTTCGGGAGCGAGGACAAGGGACAATTGAGGAGGACTGGAACTTCCATGAACTTTGCACCTTTTTTATCCATTGGATTAGTTTTATATATATTGTTGTAATAAAGGACACATTATTTTATTCTGCCTCCGCCTTGCATTTTGTTGTTGCTCCCCAACAGAAAAAGGGTTTTTATTAAAGACACCACCCGGTGACATTTTGGCGTTGTCGGCAGGATTTCTGTTGGGTTGAGCAATAGCACTTTGCAACATGCCTGGAGAGGAACAAGCAGCCGCAGGGCAGGCTACGATGATGCCATTTGTTATGGGAATGCCATGGGTGCAGAGGTTTAGTGGGTCAGGCTCTGGGGTGAAATTGGGAGAATGGAAAACGCAGATGGAAACCATGTTAAGCTTCCAACCAATAAGTGACGCTCAAAAAGCAGATTTTTTAATGGGCTTTTTGGATGGCGACGCAAGAAGAGAAATCTTGACATTGGAGAGAGAGGGGAGGAATACTACACGGAAAATATTTTCTGTATTGTCCCAGTTGTATGGTGACACGACTCATGTATCTGTTCTGAGATCCCAATTTTTTAACTGCAGACAAGAACCTAACCAGTCCCTCAGATCCTACTCCCTTCACCTCCGTGAGCTGTTTTACAGGTTAAAGCGGAAAGATGATGCGGGCCTGGAACACGGCGATGCCATTCTACGTGACCAGTTCATTATGGGGCTACGAGAGGGGCCCATCCGACAAGAGCTGAGGCGCCAAGTAAGAAAGACTCCAGCCCTGGCATTTGATGAGGTAAAGTGTGAAGCCCTGGCATTAGAAGAAGAACAAGACGATAAATGGTCGGCACCTTCATGCCTTGCCGTCAATAGGCAGACGCCCCCTGCACAAAATAGTGCTAATGACTGGAAGGAAGAGTTTCGTCGGGAGATACTCAAAGAGGTTAAAGAACAATTGGCAGAAACAGCAAGGGCACTGGTAGATGAGCTGCGGGTGGGGAGTAATGGACCTTGCCCTCCTGCACATGCGTCCCGGCCGAGGGCCTATTCAGATGATTCCTGGAGGGGGAGACAGAGGTTTAGGGCACCTTTAAATGATCGAGGGTTCAAGTGGGACCCGCAAGGCCGCCCCCTTTGCAATCAGTGTGGGGAACCGGGACATATCAAGCGTTACTGCCCACAACAAGAAGCCCCACAGGGTTTTTAGCTCCACCGGCCACTGTGGGTCAAGTGGCCAGACCCCCCAAACATGACCCTATTCACCAATTAGCAAAGGCCACAATTGCTGGAGCTTGCCCTGTAACAGAGGTTAAAGTAGATGATGTGAATGTTAAATGTCTTATAGACACTGGTTCCCAAGTCACATTATTTAGTGAGAACTTATGTAACAAGCTCTTTAGGGGCAAACAGAAAGAATCCAGACACCTTCCGTGGTTGACCTTACGGGCTGCTAATGGCCTTAACATCCCTTATGTTGGATATATGGTTGCTGATTTTAGTATTGGGGGAGTAACTGTGCCATCACGTGGAGTTGTCATTGTAAAAGATGAATGTTTAGGAGAGCATAAAGCCCTTTTAGGGATGAATGTGATTCTGGCCTGCTGGGAGCAACTGTTTAAAAGTCAAGAGACTCTGTGCCATAACCCCCGCACAAAAGACCTTAGGAAAGAGTGGGAAGGTGTGTTTACAGATTGCAGACGGATTCAAGCCATTGTGGCTAAGGAGCAGTGGAAAGGCACCGCCCGGGTCGCCTGCCGCTATGCAGTGACTGTTCCAGCTCAAAGTGAGGCCCTGCTGTGGGCCAGAGTGTCAACCCCGCCAGACCTCAGGAACCGCTCTGCCCTAGTGGAGCCTGCTGGAGGAGACGTGGGGGTTGAGGTATCCAGGACACTGGTAACTATAAAGGGAGGCAGGGTCCCTGTAAGGGTGCGTAACCTTCATCCTTACCCAGTCTCCCTGTACAGGCTCCAGAAGCTGGCAACAGTATCTGTTGTGGATGCACTGAGTGTGAGAGAGGCTGCCGACTGTGATGTCTCCCTCACAGAAATAGACGCAGGTGTGGTGGAGGTGGCCGTCGTCCAGGTCGGCCAAGGGCAGAGCCCGGTGGGGGCGGCCAAGCCGAATATTCCCTTACCCCCCACTGACCACCTGAGTGAGGACCAGCAACATCAGTTCCACAAACTTTTGTCTAAGTGGCAACATGTATTCTCTGCACATGAGGAGGATTATGGGCGAACGGACATTGCTAAACATCATATCCCCACAGGCGATGCTGCCCCTATCAGAGAGAGGTTTAGACCTCTGCCCCCTACCCTCTACAAAGAGATGCGCAGTTTGCTACAAGGTATGTTGGAGAAGGGTGTTATCAAGGAGAGCTGCAGCCCTTGGGCGGCGCCAATCGTCCTGGTCCAAAAGAAGTGTGGTGCCTGGCGCTTTTGTGTAGATTATCGTAAGCTTAATAATGTAACGCATAAAGATGCTTTTCCCCTTCCACGCATTGAAGACTCCCTCACCAGCCTGACCAAAGCTGATTGGTACACCACGCTAGATCTTGCCAGCGGCTATTGGCAGGTTGAGGTGGAGGAGAAAGATAAGGAGAAGACAGCCTTTACGACCCCACTTGGCCTCTACCAGTTTGAAAGAATGCCGTTCGGCCTTTGTAACGCACCCGCAACATTCCAGAGACTGATGCAAAGGTGTCTGGGAAACCAATTAACAGATTCTGCCCTTGTTTACCTCGATGATGTAGTGATCTACTCCCCTGATTTTACAACCCATCTGCACCATCTAGAGACAGTTTTTCAATCCCTAGAGCGCTATGGCCTGAAGCTCCGACCAGAAAAGTGCCACTTCTACCAGAAGGAAGTGAAATTCCTGGGACATCTGGTGAGTGGACAAGGCGTCGCACCTGACCCTGAGAAGGTGGCGGCAGTGCAGGACTGGAGCCCCCCAGGGACAGTAAGGCAAGTGCACTCCTTCCTAGGGTTCGTGGGATATTACCGGCGCTTTATTAAAGATTTCTCAAAGATTGCTAAACCTCTAAATGAACTTTTAGCAGGCACAGGGCGAAGGAAAAGAGGTGGTTCGCCGCCCATTAACTGGACTGACAAGTGTGAGACAGCCTTCCAATTTCTAAAAAAAGAACTGCTTAAGGCCCCGATACTGGCTTATGCCGATTTTAGCCTCCCTTTTATTCTTTACACCGACGCTAGCAATCTGGGGTTGGGGGCCGTTTTGGCACAAGAGCAGGATGGCCAAGAAAGAGTCATTGCCTATGCAAGCCGAAGCCTCCGTCCAGCAGAACGAAATGATACAAACTACAGTTCTTTTAAGCTGGAGTTACTCGCAATGAAATGGGCCATGGTGGAAAAGTTTAAAGACTATCTGTGGGGCGCACAAGTGACTGTGGTGACGGACAATAACCCACTTGTACATTTACAGACGGCTAAATTGGGGGCTGTTGAACAGAGGTGGGCTGCTCAGTTGGCTAACTTCAATTATAAGACCAAATACCGGCCAGGTAGAGATCACACTAACGCTGACGTACTGTCTAGGCTTCCTACTGCACTTTCAGACCAAGCAGCTGCAGAGCCAGCGGCCGAGGAAGACTTGCTGGTTGCTGTAGTGGTGGCTCCGGGGACCCAAGCAGAGGCTACACCCACCGGCTGGGGATGGGACCCGGTTCGCTGGAGAAGGCTACAGGGAGAGGACGTCACACTTCAAATGGTGAAAAGGTACCTGGACCGAGGTTGGTTACCGAAAGCGCTCGAACGTGCCCAACTCACCATGTCAGTAAAGAAGCTATTGAGCCAGTGGCGGCGGCTGGGGCTGAAAGATGGAGTAATATGTCGAAACGTAAAAGACTCTTTAACCTGTGAGACTCTCCAACAGGTGGTGGTGCCGGCAGACCAGACTAAGGCCCTTTGGGAGGCCTACCACTCCGAAACAGGACACCAAGGTGTGGAAAGGACCGTGTCGCTCTTACGAAGGGGGTTCTACTGGCCAGGTATGGGAAGTACCGTTCTCTCCTGGACTCAAACCTGCCCCCGTTGTGTGTTGCGAAAGGCCAAGCCAGAGAGTAGGGCCCCATTAGTCCCCATCGTGCCCAGAGCCCCATTAGATATTGTGTCAGTAGATTTCCTGACTCTGAGCCGTCCCACTGATCGTTACCAAAACATCTTAGTTATTACCGATCTGTTCACCAAATACGCTTGGGCTATCCCCACTGTCGATCAAACAGCCCTCACTACAGCCCGTGTTCTATGGAACCATGTGATCCAGCCGTTTGGCTGTCCAGAGACTATACACTCAGACCAAGGCCCCAATTTTGAGTCCAAATTGATCTTAGAATTGTGTAACCTTTATGGCTGTCGGAAGAGTCATACCACCCCGTACCACCCCCAGGGGAATGGGGGCTGCGAACGATTCAACCAGACTTTGCTAAATTTGCTTGGGACTCTCGAGACAGACAAACAGAGCAGATGGCCTGAATACCTACCTGGCTTAATCCATGCATACAATAATAGTATTCACAGTTCCACGGGCTACGCACCAACATACTTAATGTTTGGCCGTCATACAAGGCTCCCTATCGATATGGTGAGTGGCACAGTAGGGGCACCAGCACCCGTGAGCACTCCTGAGTGGGTTGTGAGGCACGAAGAACAGTTGGCCTATGCTTACCGCAAGACATCTGAGAACCTCAGAAAGGCAGCTGACAAAAATAAGAGGCTGTATGATAGGACTGCTCATGATTCCCCACTGCTGCCAGGAGAACGAGTCCTAGTGGTGGACCACCGGAGGCGAAACAAGGGGAAACTGAGTGACAGATGGGAGAACAAAACGTATGTGGTGGTGGGACGTCACCATGCAGGCCTTCCTGTCTACAAGATCAGACCAGAAGGCAGAGATGGTCCAGAACGCACCCTCCACCGCAACCACCTCCGCCCCTGCCTGCTGTACCCAACGCCTGAATCCCCTCGACCTGCTGGTCAAGAAACTGCTCCCCGCCCCGTGCCTACATGGGGAGTGATGTTTCCGATGGGCCAAGGCGCAGTAGGAGAGGAGATGGAGCCCGGGCCGGCACCAAGACGCTCCCAGAGGCCAAACATGGGTAACCCCCCTCTTAGGTATAGGTGATGTATGACTGGTTCTCGGGACTAGAACACTTTAGTCTGGGGGGGTGTCACAGGGTGACTAGTGTCTATGTGTGTGTGTGTGTGAGAGATTGAGTGCCACGCCTTCTACTCTTGCCACAGGGGTTTGATTGGCACCAATTGCACACAGGTGCGGGCAGTTTGGTTTCCCCCTGGCTTTCTTATTTAAGCAGCAGCCGAGAGGACAGAGGGAGAGCTGGAGGGAAGCAGACATTGAGAGTGTGCCTGGAAGAGACGAGCCAGAAAGCGGTTGAGAGCCAAACCCGACCAGACTGTTGTTGCAGCAGAACCACAAGCACCCGTCCGTGCTCGAGAGGTCCGGGAGACAGCGTGAGCCCTACTACAGCCACAGCGGCCGTCTGCTACACCCAGGAAGCCGTCCGGGAGAGCCAGCCCAGTCACCAGGGAGAACTAGCCAGCCGTTCCCGTTCCAGTGCCATCCGGTGTTCGAGAGAGGAGGCCTTGGACCAAAGTGGAGGGGTGGGGACGCGTTCCGCCCTTCCTCCAGTTAAGTCCCTCTCTTACACCAATTCTCTACAGCACTTTACCAGCGCAGCAAGCTATTTATCGGCGCCCATATTGACGCCTTTTAAACTATAGTTATCCATCAAGTGGGGGTTTTAATACCAGCGCTTTAACGTGGGCTAGGAGTTTGGACTGGGTCTTATTTCGTTTGATTTGAAGTGGGTTTATTTGCAGTGCAATCATAACATTTATTTATTTGATTTGTTCCTGAGTTGAACTCTTGGTGTGCCGTGGACTATTTTTATTTTGTTAAATATCTTCCCAGCTAAGCCTTATCGAGTGCCCCGTTTTAGCTTTACAACAGACTGATTTTAAGGAAGACCATCCCCCTGACGAGATATCTGTTTTTATTCTAAGCTGCTGCTGTGATCGGCCGTCCCCGGCAGACGAAGGACTCGTCTGCTGCCTGTCTTCGGGAGCGAGGACAAGGGACAATTGAGGAGGACTGGAACTTCCATGAACTTTGCACCTTTTTTATCCATTGGATTAGTTTTATATATATTGTTGTAATAAAGGACACATTATTTTATTCTGCCTCCGCCTTGCATTTTGTTGTTGCTCCCCAACAGAAAAAGGGTTTTTATTAAAGACACCACCCGGTGACATTAACCCTGTCTTGTCTGGTTTGGTATTCCTGTCCAGGTGTATATGGGAGCTTGTCTCCATATCGGGTGCAGCAGCAGCAGCAAATTCCATGCAAAGCTCCCGTACCAGCCGGGGGATGAGTCTAAACAAACATTCCAGAGAATCAGCTGCAAACAAAGGAAAAAGGGGTAAACTCCAGTCCACAAATACTGTAACGCAGACCTGTCATTTTCCACTAACACCAGAGCTCTGCCTGTAATAAAAATGCTTCTATCAGCCAAATTATCCATTCATGGTCTTGCACCTGATATAAATCAGGTGGGAGAAAAATTCCACCTCCCACTAATAAGCATCTTCCGCGCTCAGACTCCGCATTCATACCGAGATCAAACATTATATAGCGTTCTTGAAGGTATTTTACTCGCGTGCCACTGCCAACTCGAAATTACAACCTGCCACAAAATTAAAATTAAAATAAAAAATACCCAGCATAAAATTTCGGCTATGCCTTTTTGCACAATACGAGTTTTTTTGCTTTGACATTTGGGCCATAATGCATTTAAGATGATTTCCCCAGATAGCTGTAAATACCTTTTGAGGAACACCCACTAGAGATAATTTGGATAGTTTGAAGTCTTTGTCTTGGTCTAGTATGGGTCCATCTCTTCTCAGAGAAGATGATCCCCAAAGCCTCATTGTGCGTGTGGATTCATGCAGGGATAACAGCATGTCGGTGAAGGGCCATGCAACAATAGTGGAAGATGAGAGAGGTGTAAAGGTGGAACATAAGGATAACAACAGAGGGTTTTGCTTTGGCTATGGTGCGCTTATCTGGCAACGCATCAACACAGCGCTCAAATGGCCTCTCTGTGTGGGCTCAGTTTCCTTACACTTCTTTCAATGGTACTCTGCTTTCTGTGATGGCCTCATACTGGAAAATAGCCTGAGAAAGCACTTTATCACCAACATAGATAAGGACTTTCGGGAGAAGAAGTGTGTGTTTGCGGGCTATTTTATCGCTGTCATGGAGACCGGTTGGTAGCATGCGGCTCTCAAAACAAAAAAGGAAAATTAAACACACAAACAAAAGTTGATTAAAGATAGACATTTACTACAATACCTCTAAATTAGTACAAAGGGATACCCGTTGTTATTGTATGGGACATATGACAGTATAAATGTCTCACAATGTTGTTATTACTTTCATCTTTTCCATTCAGTTCTTCCTTTTGGCCACTGGTATCCGCGATCTTGTTCTTTCGGTCATGAGTCATGACCTTCATGACCATAGGTGAGGGTATGCACGAAGACCGACCGCTCACGCTGCTCCCATCCTCCGGCCCATGTCCCGCTCCATTGTCCCCTCACTCGAGAACAAGACCCCAGAGATACTTGGAACTCCTTCACTCCCTATCCACCGGTTTCCTGCTGAGAACCGTGACCTCAGAGTTAGAGATGCTGATCCACATCCCAGCAGCTTCACACTCGGCTGCGAACCGATCCAGTGAGTCCTGAAGCTTCCCAGACCGATGCTCACAATCAGAATCACTTTTATTGCCACAATATGCAAGCATTACATAGGAGGAACTTGTCTTGGCGTAAGTACAGTTTGCAGCGTAGCGGTCATATCAATATTTAGAGATAAAGAAATAACAAACATAAGCCTTCTCCAAATCCACGAAACACATGTAGACTGGATGGGCATATACTCCCAGGCCCCCTCCAGGATCCTTGCCAGAGTGAAAAGCTGGTCCGTTGTTCCACCACCAGGACGGAATCCGCATTGTTCCTCTTCAATCTGAGGTTCGACTACCGGCCGGACCGCTTCTTTCCAGCCTCCCGGACTTTCCCCAGGAGGCTGAGTAATGAGGATCTGGTCCACCTTTTTCCACCCCGGTCTGCCCAAAGGAGTGGCACTGCTCCAGACTTCCACCCAACGTTGACGAGACGTGTCATCCATGACAGCTCCTCAACACCCAGAGCCTTCAGCATTTCTGGACGGATCTCATCAAACCCCCGGGGCTTTGCCACTGTGGAGTTGTTTGACTACCTCCAGGGAAATGGATGTTGATCCCCCGTCATCCTCCAGCTCTGTCTCCATCATAGAGTGTGGGTTAGTCACGTTCAGGAGTTCCTCAAAGTGTTCCTTCCACCGACCGGTTACCTCCTCAGTTGAGGTCAACAGCGTCCCATCTTTGCTAATATACAGCTTGGATGGTTTCCATTTCCCCCTCCTGAGATGCCGGACAGTTCTCCAGAAGGGCTTTGGTGCCGACCGGAAGTCCTTCTCCAAACTCTTCCAACACCCGCTGCTTTGCCTCTGTCACGGCCGAGGCTGCTGTCCTTCGGGCCGGTCAGTACCTAGCAACTGCCTCTGGAGGCCCACGGGTTAACATATCCTGGAACGGCTCCGGCTTCCCTGACCGCCTGTGTCCACCAGGATGTTCGAGACACCTATGACCTTGGGACCAGAGCTCCCAGCCGCAGCTTCAGCAATGGAAGTTTTGAACATCAACCACTCTGGTTCGAGGTCCTCAACCTCCACAAGGATGCCAGAAAAGCTTACCTTTTGATAAGTGAGGATGTAGAAGCTCATCCACACTGAGGTAATTCTGTCGTGAGCCAGACTCTCACTGTCAGCTAAAAACAGGACCAAAACATGAGTCACTCACAACAAAGCATATTTTGAGCCGTCTGCGCAGCCAGCAGCAGTCAGATAGGAGGCAATCTGTGCACAAGCAATGCAGAGACAAAGCAATAGAACATGTTATCATCAGTGAGTGTAGCAAACAAAGGAGGAACATATTTCACTCACAGCTTCATATTCAGCATGAATTATGTGAATATTGTAACAAGGATTACTGTCTAATTAGAATACATCTCATCATGCACATCTAGCAAGTCATATGGGCCAATTAATTTGAGTCAAATCTTGTCCTTATGGCAACTGACAGACAGTCTGGTGGAAGTGGCCATTGATACTGCACTTTGTGCCAAGAAATGTGTCGCAACCAGCTGGCAAGTGAACGTCCTTGAATCGTGGCACCATATGGAGTTCTAAAGTTCTAAATCCTACTGCCATCATGGCATGTGAAGGCCTCATGAATCGATCTCTTCCACTGCACAGTACATTTCACTCAATGCTGTCCAGATAGATCGTGTATGAAAGGGGAAGAATGGGCATACGGCTTGAATTTGAGGTTGCTTTGAAAACAATACAGCGACTCTTCAGTACATGGAAGGTGGCTACATGGTTCATTTTCAGAGAGATTGATTTGCAGTATTCTAAAATGAAAGTTGGGATCGCATGTTGGTTATTTTGGACATCTTCTGAACAGTCACCAGTATCTAATTGACTCGGCGCTCACAGAACACTCCATCTCTCACAGCAGACAGCCTCTGGCCCCCAAAAATACTCCTTCCATTCTCGATCCATCCAGATCTGAGTGAGTAGCTGTCTCTTCTTTTTTTAAAGAGTACACACAACATCTTTGAAAAATGCAGTCTTCACATGCTACCCATGCATATCTTTTCTTCCACCAAAACTATCATTTACATAGCATTTTATATCAAGGCTTCAAGATCCATTTGGGAGAATCATTGTTATTCATCAAGCAATATTTAAAAAATTCTATCTTCAAATAATGAAAACTACTGTATACTGTAATTAAATGTCCTAAGATGATGCATAACTTCAATCAATACTAAAGCATGATGTGCTTCTATTTGATGTGTTTTTATTGGACAGAGTGTATATATAGAGAGAGAGGATGGGAGAGGGAGAGAGAGAGAGAGAGAGAGAGAGAGATATGGGAGAGAGAGAGGGAGAGAGAGAGAGAGAGAGAGAGAGAGAGGGAGGACATGCATCAAATAACCGCTGGCCAGATTCGAACCTGGGACGCTGCGAGAAGGACTGAGCCTTACATGATACGCGCCAAACACACGTTGAGCAACCAAGAAGCACCTCTTTTAATGGTCATCTATCTCATTTTGGCACAAAAACTCTTCAGACTGTGTGGTGTGTATGATGCACAGAGTGAGATCTACATACTGTGTGGTGTGTATGATGCACAGAGTGAGATCTTCATACTGTGTGGTGTGTATGATGCACAGAGTGAGATCTTCATACTGTGTGGTGTGTATGATGCACAGAGTGGAGATCTTCATACTGTGTGGTGTGTATGATGCACAGAGTGAGATCTTCATACTGTGTGGTGTGTATGATGCACAGAGTGAGATCTACATACTGTGTGGTGTGTATGATGCACAGAGTGGAGATCTACATACTGTGTGGTGTGTATGATGCACAGAGTGAGATCTTCATACTGTGTGGTGTGTATGATGCACAGAGTGAGATCTACATACTGTGTGGTGTGTATGATGCACAGAGTGAGATCTTCATACTGTGTGGTGTGTATGATGCACAGAGTGAGATCTTCATACTGTGTGGTGTGTATGATGCACAGAGTGAGATCTTCATACTGTGTGGTGTGTATGATGCACAGAGTGAGATCTTCATACTGTGTGGTGTGTATGATGCACAGAGTGAGATCTTCATACTGTGTGGTGTGTATGATGCACAGAGTGAGATCTTCATACTGTGTGGTGTGTATGATGCACAGAGTGGAGATCTACATACTGTGTGGTGTGTATGATGCACAGAGTGAGATCTACATACTGTGTGGTGTGTATGATGCACAGAGTGGAGATCTTCATACTGTGTGGTGTGTATGATGCACAGAGTGGAGATCTTCATACTGTGTGGTGTGTATGATGCACAGAGTGAGATCTTCATACTGTGTGGTGTGTATGATGCACAGAGTGGAGATCTTCATACTGTGTGGTGTGTATGATGCACAGAGTGGAGATCTTCATACTGTGTGGTGTGTATGATGCACAGAGTGGAGATCTTCATACTGTGTGGTGTGTATGATGCACAGAGTGGAGATCTTCATACTGTGTGGTGTGTATGATGCACAGAGTGGAGATCTTCATACTGTGTGGTGTGTATGATGCACAGAGTGAGATCTTCATACTGTGTGGTGTGTATGATGCACAGTGTGGAGATCTTCATACTGTGTGGTGTGTATGATGCACAGAGTGGAGATCTTCATACTGTGTGGTGTGTATGATGCACAGAGTGGAGATCTACATACTGTGTGGTGTGTATGATGCACAGAGTGAGATCTTCATACTGTGTGGTGTGTATGATGCACAGAGTGGAGATCTACATACTGTGTGGTGTGTATGATGCACAGAGTGAGATCTTCATACTGTGTGGTGTGTATGATGCACAGAGTGGAGATCTACATACTGTGTGGTGTGTATGATGCACAGAGTGGAGATCTTCATACTGTGTGGTGTGTATGATGCACAGAGTGGAGATCTTCATACTGTGTGGTGTGTATGATGCACAGAGTGAGATCTTCATACTGTGTGGTGTGTATGATGCACAGAGTGGAGATCTTCATACTGTGTGGTGTGTATGATGCACAGAGTGGAGATCTACATACTGTGTGGTGTGTATGATGCACAGAGTGAGATCTTCATACTGTGTGGTGTGTATGATGCACAGAGTGAGATCTTCATACTGTGTGGTGTGTATGATGCACAGAGTGAGATCTTCATACTGTGTGGTGTGTATGATGCACAGAGTGAGATCTTCATACTGTGTGGTGTGTATGATGCACAAAGTGAGATATTCATACTGTGTGGTGTGTATGATGCACAGAGTGGAGATCTACATACTGTGTGGTGTGTATGCACAGAGTGAGATCTTCATACTGTGTGGTGTGTATGATGCACAGAGTGAGATCTACATACTGTGTGGTGTGTATGATGCACAGAGTGGAGATCTTCATACTGTGTGGTGTGTATGATGCACAGTGTGAGATCTACATACTGTGTGGTGTGTATGATGCACAGAGTGAGATCTACATACTGTGTGGTGTGTATGATGCACAGAGTGAGATCTTCATACTGTGTGGTGTGTATGATGCACAGAGTGAGATCTACATACTGTGTGGTGTGTATGATGCACAGAGTGGAGATCTACATACTGTGTGGTGTGTATGATGCACAGAGTGAGATCTTCATACTGTGTGGTGTGTATGATGCACAGAGTGAGATCTTCATACTGTGTGGTGTGTATGATGCACAGAGTGAGATCTACATACTGTGTGGTGTGTATGATGCACAGAGTGGAGATCTTCATACTGTGTGGTGTGTATGATGCACAGAGTGAGATCTACATACTGTGTGGTGTGTATGATGCACAGAGTGGAGATCTTCATACTGTGTGGTGTGTATGATGCACAGAGTGGAGATCTACATACTGTGTGGTGTGTATGATGCACAGAGTGAGATCTACATACTGTGTGGTGTGTATGATGCACAGAGTGGAGATCTTCATACTGTGTGGTGTGTATGATGCACAGAGTGAGATCTTCATACTGTGTGGTGTGTATGATGCACAGAGTGGAGATCTACATACTGTGTGGTGTGTATGATGCACAGAGTGAGATCTACATACTGTGTGGTGTGTATGATGCACAGAGTGGAGATCTTCATACTGTGTGGTGTGTATGATGCACAGAGTGGAGATCTACATACTGTGTGGTGTGTATGATGCACAGGGTGAGATCTACATACTGTGTGGTGTGTATGATGCACAGAGTGGAGATCTTCATACTGTGTGGTGTGTATGATGCACAGAGTGAGATCTTCATACTGTGTGGTGTGTATGATGCACAGAGTGGAGATCTTCATACTGTGTGGTGTGTATGATGCACAGAGTGGAGATCTTCATACTGTGTGGTGTGTATGATGCACAGAGTGGAGATCTACATACTGTGTGTTGTGTATGATGCACAGAGTGGAGATCTACATACTGTGTGGTGTGTATGATGCACAGAGTGGAGATCTACAGATATGCATCAAATTGAAGCACCCTGGAAATAGATGTAATATAAGCCTACTCCACTAGACAATATCCACATCCTCAGACAGCAGATGGAGGCTGGAGAGCTTGCTTTGCACTACAGTGTGATAAGAGCATGTCATTGTCATTGTTCTGTGCTTCTATTGAAGTGGCTTTAGTCTGCACTGGAGTGGCACTACAATGAGACACACATAAGCCTATGGGCACATTTTGAGTGTGTGGACATAATACACACACACACACACACACACACACACACACACATTCAAAGAAATACAATAACGGACAGGCACACACACACGCACACACACACACACACTCTCTCTCTCTCTCTCTCTCTCTCTCTCTCTCTCTCTCTCCAGTCCAGACAGGAAGGCAGGGCCACTTAGACTGGCTCTTAATGGGCCTTTTTGCATTGAAAAGGCATTGTAAACACAGTTGCAACCAACCCATTAATGAGGGCCTCAGCACTGGAACACCTAAATGGTTTGGAAGTTGGAAACCCTCATAAATGTTTTTGATTGGTTGCACCTGTGTTTACCCTGCCTTTTAGACACAAAATGGATGCTGTGAAAAGGTCAATCAGAGCAGTGGTTCCCAAAGTGGGGGTCGGGACCCCCTGGGGAGGGGGGGGGGGTATGGCGGGACACATATGGGTGGGTCACGAGAGGATTTCCAGAATGTGGGAACCATAATTGTTAGGTAATAAAGATACTATTTATCTTTATTTGAGGTGTTGTTTGTTTTGTTGACTCTATTTTGCTACATGTGCGCACAAACGTTTGCATGCTTCAACCACCTCCGAGGGCAGTGGGGGTCTGGCACCATTATTTTGGGAGTAGGGCTGAAAAGTTTGGGAACCCTTGAATAAGAGCAGGTAGAAATAGCGATTCCTCCGACACGCAAACAACGAGTTAATCCAATATTCCCCGGTATCCACAATGCATCCCATAACACCGTGGAAGCCATGCCGTTATTAGACTTCTTCCTTTTTCAGTAAGCTGCAGTGATACAGAGTCTGCAACTCTTATTTTCTCATCATTATTTTTGGGGCCATTCTTGGCTTTATTTGATAGGAGAGTAGATTGACAGTGAGGGTGGGGAGAGAGAGGGGGGATGATTATGTGGCAAAGGACCACGCGTCACATTCGAACCTGGGTCGGCCACGTGAAGGACTAAACCTTAGTGGTGGTATGTGCTCTATCAGGGGCACCCCCTGCAACCCATCTTTTGAGTCTTAAAGAATTTACCATTTTTCTCTCGTCCAGAGATTGTATCTATTGACAGAGGAGGGCTGGTCCCAATGTCTCTCAGGGTAAAACAACCGATTATTTAGTAAAAGCACAGGGAAAGAGTGTCTTCGTAGAGCGGAGGACCCATCGGACAAGTGATTGATGTGAGTTAACCCTGTCGAAGGCGGGGTTGATGGATCAGTGCAAAAGGGGACGTAAATCATTTCCAAATGCTCTTACCTACCACTCTGAGATCGGACTGATACCCTCTTCCTCTCTCTGCTGCTGCTCTGCATGTCCGGAATATCTCTCTCTCCATTCAGTCCACCATCTTAGAAAGGTGTAGGCTATTATAGGTAAGAAGATGCACCAAATCCTCTAATATGAGGACAGCAGTGCCCTCCTTAACTCATACAACGCAAGGGCATTGTGTCCATTTTTGGAAAATATATTGAGTTGAGTCCAGTGTCACAACAGAAGTATCTTATAAAACAAATGTCACAGGTTATCGTTAGTTTGACTTGTCAGTAGGCCTGTGCAATGCATCTTGAAAAGCAACCGCTCTCTTATGTGACAGGTTTGATGCAATTCTCCATTCAGTAACTTTGGGGCTGTTCAGACCTGGCGTTAACTCGGCCTCAGCTCCCATCTTTGGCGCCCCAATCTCAGTAAAGTGCAGGTCTGAACGCACCCAATGCACATGCGTGTGTGTGTGTGTGTGTATGCGTGTGTGCGTGTATGCGTGTGTGTGTGTATGCGCGTGTGCGTGTGTGTGTGTGTGTGAACAGCGATGCGGCCTCGGACGCATTAAGGACCGCGCCTTCTCTCAGAGGCTCGTAAGCAGAGCTGAAGCTTGAGGCGGGCACAAGCTGAACTGACGCCTAACCGTTCACACAAGAAGCCTTCTCTTTTCCTCTCGGCGCCTCCTTGGCGCGCCTTGAACCCGCCCACCAACTCCCATTGACTTCATGCCTATGGCAGCTTCAAGCTTCACGCGTCACGCCTGGAAAATAGGAGTGAATCCTGAACGATCGCTCCAGCGCGGCTTCGGCGCGGCTTCGGCGTGGCGTGGCCTGGGGCTGGTGTGAACGGTCTCACCTGTTAACAAGGACGCCGAAATGAAACTGTGTGGCTTCGGCGTGGCTTCGGCGTGGCTTCGGCGTTGCTTCGGCGTATAGTGGGAATGGCCACTAAGCAGCAAGGGCTCTCTGCCTTTGGCTTTGAGGTTTTGTAGTTTGACGCATCCTCATTCATAAGCTTTGCAAAATGACCTACTGAACATGTTGAAGCCACAAAGAAATGTGGGATAATTTCGGGGGGATCTTAGTCGCCTGTATGGCCCGTTGTCTCTGTGTCATCATCACATTGGCTGTGTAACTGGGTCTCTCTCTCTCTCTCTCTCTCTCTCTCTCTCTCTCTCTCTCTCTCTCTCTCTGTCTCTCTCTCTCTCTCTCTCTCTGTCTCTCTCTGTCTCTCTCTCTCTCTCTCTCTCTCTCTCTCTCTCTGTCTCTCTCTCTCTCTCTCTCTCTCTGTCTCTCTCTCTCTCTCTCTCCCTCTCTCTCTCTCTCTCTCTCTCTCTCTCTCTCTCTCTCTCTCTCTCTCTCCGCCTGCAGCAGAACAAAGACAACATTCTGCGAAGAGGTTTACTACCCTGGTGACGCGGGCCACAACGGCGTGTAAAAATCCCCAGATAGCTCACTTGATTGGAGTGTTAAGCTGTTAAAAATAATTAGCTTTTTTTCCTCCGCTGTTATTATCAAGTGTCTTGCACTGGGAGTTTCACACACAAAAGGCAGCTCACAGCTCCCCTCCATAGCTATGTCTGGCCCTTCGCCTCGTTCCTTCTAACTATGCGGACGTCGTGGGGCAACATTTTCCAGGCTGCTTAACAGCCTAAAAAGTTTTACAATGGGAGAGTATTTTCCACAACTAAAACACTGCCACTAGTCATCATTCTCTGCATGTTCTAAATGACTGTCAGCATGCTTTTGTGTATGACTATTCGGCTTTGTTCAGTGTGAAAATATACCGGCGTTGTTGTGTCTGCAAAGAATGAACCTCAGTAATGCCTATAGGCCTAGGAGTTGTAAAAAAACACAGTCACACTGAGCAAAAGTGGAAATCCCTGCATACTTCTGCTCGCCTTCATGTGCGATTCACACCATAGCCTCGCGTTCACGGATCAAACAATGCAAGTCCATTTTCACACCACCACATGTGCATAAAAGGCTATTGGCACATACTTCTGAACCCCAAGGGTCCACCTCTCACCACCACCACCCCACCCCACCACCCCTTTCATATCTCCTGCAGTTGGACCATGCCCATCTCTGACACCACCCAGCCGTGGATAGGTGGTCCACGCCGGACCCAGGGCTGCCTGTGATCCCCCCACACATCGCGTGCAGCTGTTACAAAATGGACACTCTAGACATGTAACACAATACCTAAAAATGACCTCATTCAGTCTCACCCAGTTACAGTCAAAGTTGACACGATTGCCTTCAAAAACATTGGCACCATCACTGACAGTGCAGTCTATATAATGCCCTTTATAGAGAGAGGCGCCAATTCCTTACAATCCCCCAAATACTGATAACGCAGTTGGCAGTTGGAGCAGTTGGAGTTTAATCATGTAATCGTGTGTGGCTCTCATGGGGTGTGAAGCAGACATGGCGGATCAAAAGATGAAACTGATACTGTTCAAGGCCAACTGTTCTATAGGATTAGCGTGTGGTGCGAGCGGAGATGTGTGCATGGGCCGAATTGGGGGTTTTGAGCACTACTTTTAGCCAACCTTCTCTCACTTAAAATGTAGGAGTACCAGCATTCGCAGTAGATCAGCATTAATGCATCCATCCCATGCTGCTTCAATTTGGGATGTCTGCTTGATCCTGCACCCAGCTCGAAATGTTATACAGTGCTGTACTGCTGTGGGAGTTGTGTGCGCTGAATTGGATCCTGAAAATAATTTAAAGATCAGCAAGGAAAAAGGCTGCACTGCAGTAGTATATATGAACTCATCTGAACTGGAGAGATGACATGTAGCTGTAGGCTACCTCTTTACCAACCACATCACCTCAGTCATTCAATTACTTTGTATCCAAGCACAACACATTTAAGAATTATCAGCGTCTTTGTATGTATCTATTTGCAGTGCATGCTGACAAACAAAAGCACCCAGCTGAGCTGACCCAATACAGCAGAAAGGGACAGTGCAAGTATGACAGAAAAGACAATAGAACATACATTTTTATGAATAACTGCAAAAACTGTGGTCATTTGACAATATGTGTTCTTGCTCTCAGACAACCTTTCCTACGTTTTCAGAATCAACTCCATGGACATAAGCCAATGGTTTTGTGATGCTTTAGCACCATCTACTGGTCAACAATGAAAGATGCATTCTAATTATGTTAGAAAAAGCCAAGACATACATTATTCACCCTACATACATTCACCCTACTACAGTCCTCCAGGGAAATTCAGCTTGCAGCAAGGCGCAATAAAAACACAATGACAACATAATACAATGCCAATACAAAAGAGACAGATCCCAATACAATTAGAAATGATGAATGGTGGCAGATACAATAAATGTGCAAGGAGAGAGCAAAAATATAGTGGGGGAAAATGTCCAAAAGATTTGACTGCACAAAAAAAAAAAAAACGAAACAACAATTTAATATTCATTCAATAATAATTTCGATTTTGGACTATACTCTATTACCTATGGACTAATCTATAGCCTACAGCTTGCACTATATGTCCTCAGTACATACATGTATAATAACATCAGCAATTTAGGACTAGAAGGGTCAAAATCTGTATACATAAAGTGAAGTGAAGATGTATGTATAATCTCCCAATCGGGCGGACTGGGATCATAATTCAGGCCGGGCATTAGATACCAAGCAGGCCAGGCCGATACGGGCCGACACGCGTGCCGGCGGACCGAAGGTTTTGGGCCGTTTGAAGCCCAATTTGGGTAATTTGAAGCCAGATTTGGGCCGTTTGAAGCCCAATTTGGGTCATTTGAAGCCAGATTTGGGCCGTTGAAGCCCAATTTGGGTCGTTTGAAGCCAGATTTGGGCCGTTGAAGCCCAATTTGGGCCGTTTGAAGCCCAATTTGGGTCGTTTGAAGCCAGATTTGGGCCGTTTGAAGCCCAATTTGGGCCGTTTGAAGCCCAATTTGGGCCATTTGAAGCCTCTTTTTTTTTGTGTGCAGGCCAGGCCAGGCCAGGCCAGGCCAGGCCACCGGGCATTTGCCCGACGTGCCCGATTATGCAGTCCACGCCTGCTCCCAATGCATGTCTACAGATTTTGAACATAAGTATGGCCCCCTGTAGACCTGTTAATAGGTGCACATTTTTGTACATGCACCCAGTTTGTATGCTGTAATTGTACACATGTCTTGTTTCATACTCTAGTAGGCTACTGGGGTAATTTTAATTTTTATAATTCTCAAGCATTTCCCATCATGTTATGTCTCAGTAATTTCTGATGTTGCTATCATTAATACTGCTAATAATTAAATTCAAGATCTTTTTATTTACACATTTTCAACCATACATTTCTACTTAAAAGTGTTGGGATTTTTGATTGAGTATCAGAATCAGCTTTATGAGCCAAGTATGTAGACATACAGGGAATTTGACTCTGGTATAGGTTGCTCTCAATCAATGTACTTACAAAGGATAAAGAAAAGGTAACTATGCATACAAGCTAAAATGACATATTTTATGTAAACACCATTTTATCTAATCTTAGTTATATCCTATCACTTTCTTATATAATCTATCCAATGGTGATGGAAAGGTGCCATTTCTGAGTCTTAAATGGTTAATTTCCACCTTATTATTGAGAAAGCCTTGGCAAATAACTAATGACAATTTATCATTCTCTTCAAACACTTGGGTAACCACTTTTGTGTTGTTGATAGGGCCATTTCATACTTTCACCCTTTAGCCAGATTTGAACTCAAATCCATAATTGCATTGTAGTGCCCCCTGCTGAAACAGTTTCCCTCCCCTCAAAAGGGACAATTTAAGATACAAGATGTAATATTTTGTTTGGTGCACTAGGGGGCACTGTTTGCTTAGTTCAAGAAAACATATAATATGTGTTTATATACAATAAGGCAAAATAGAAAAGGGCAGAACAAGCAACATTGGATGTTTATTGTTTATCGATTATCTTAGTATAGTCTGCTATTACTATAGCTGTAATGTAATGGTGTGGTGTGAGATGTGCTAACGTTTTCATCAGATCCTCTTCAATGACTGAATTTCAATTGGCCCATAACTATTTTCATTGCAGCAACAGTATTGCCTTAACAACAATTTGTTCTGTAGATGTTCATGCATGAGCATCATAGCCTAATTGTCCTAAAGGGAAAGCTATTGTGGTGTGTGTGCAATTTCAACATTAAGCATGTTCTAAAACTTAACCTTAAAATCACTTGCATAAAAGATTTCAAATGTAACAGTTAAAGTGGGATAATGTCCCGTTCATCTGTTGAACAGTGGTGCGATCATCCAGGACACGCACTCTTTAGAACAGGTTGCAGCACTGCAGCGTGCAGTGGAATGCTGTTTTGCTCAAAGCAGACTTATGGTAAACATCAATCATTAGTGTCTTTTATGAGGATTCTCAGTGCAGGTTTGTGTTTTTCAGCGCAGTCATTAAAGATGTCTGGTTTCTGCTCACAGCAAGCAGGCCAGGGAAGCTGACTTCTCCTGCTCTAACTTCTCCATCGCCTGGAGAGTCTGGAAGGACCTCAGCACAGCTTGGTTTCACTGCAAATCTGCTTTTGAGCGGAGCTGTTGTCGTGCTTCAAGACTCGTCCAAATCCTTAGATTAGATTTGAGGAACCAGGGCCGGCTCCTGGCATGGAATCAAAGTGGTTCTTCAGGGACCCCGGTATCTGTTTTCATTTAATGTACAAAGCTATCTCTGTGCAATGAGCCCAGCAAAATGTGGCTCGTACATAAACAGCTTGCCTCTGCGAAAGTACCTGCGCCTTCAATTTTCGGTGACATAATTCCTTAAAAATGGCACTCTCTGGGCTCTCGGCGAAGTTTTCAAAGCCTATTGAAAACTGACCTCATTCTTTGATTTGACATAACAATTTGGTGAGTCATTGGGCAGTTGACAGCTCCAGCTGTTTCCACAACTCAAGAATATTTGTCCTTTTAGAAAATGGGAAATGTGCTAAAAGCATTTTTATGCGCCTCTTAGTGGAATTGGAAGAAAGACGTGCTGTGTGGAAATGCAACCTGCGCCGCTCTAAGTGGATCCACATGGACCTACAACCTGGCAGGCACAAGGACCCAGCCAGTGCTGACCTGCTGCCCCCGCTCCATTAACCAATGTGAAACTCTGTGGAACATTGATATGATAACAAACACATGGAAATAAATATAAGTACTTTTATGTAATTGTCTTGGTGCAATATTTGCTGTTAAGTAGATTCGGAAGGTGCTGCACTTATGTACCAATGTGACAGGGACTGGTGTTTTTAAGGTAACCAAGTAGGCCATGGTCATCTTTCACTTTTTTTTTTTTTTTTTATGAAAGTACAGATTGTAAGCTTTCAAATGATGTGTCATACATTGAAATCTGAAAATAAATAGCTGAAGAAGATATATGCCTATTTGAATGTTTGTACTCCTAAAAGCAACATTCAGAGAAAATCGCCCCGGAAAGTTGATGAACAAGCTTGGTTTTCCCTGAACAAGCTTCGCCTACTAACAAATTATGAGTATTTAGTGATCCTAAAACTGTTGTTATATTGAGCGCGTTATTCAACTTCTAAACTTGCGTAATATGATTTTTTCAAATCTTGATTTGTGCAATTTCATGGTTGCCTACTTGTTACCCCTTTCCGTGTCACAAATGCAAGTGCAAATAAATCAATGCGAGTCTGAAAAACATTAAAATATTTTATATTTATTACTGCTTACTTTTTACAGTGTTAGTATAGTAGCGAGACATACAGTATTGGTATGATTAGTAACCATAGCACCGGAATCAATCATTCATCTTTTCTTTTTTTATACAGGCTACATACATACTGTACTGTTTGTACATAATGATTCTTAAAAACATCTTTGGATAGAGCATGGCAAACAAGCACATTGTCTTTATTCAGTACCAAATGCCCGTTTGATATTCAGCACACCGTTTACACTTCAAGTATGAATATTAAAAAATACACATATAATATCATAAGTTACAAATCTTAACTGTTATTACAAAAAACCAAACAGGATTACTTTTCTACAACAATTTATGGCACATAGTGCATCAAGTATTCTTTAAATTTCTGATACAGACCTCATAGCACAATTGGCCATCATAAAAAAAACGAATGATAGCCAAAGGTTTTCTAGCTGCTCATTGACTCTTGTAAGTGTTTTTTTTTATTTATTTATTTTTTTACTTCTCAGCCATTCCTTAAATCAAAAGAAGCTGCATTGTCTGAGAAAACTAATTTCTAATGTGCATCTATCTAGTAACTTTGGTTAAAGCTTAACATCAGAGTACCAGTAAGTTAGGTTGCTCGATCTGCCAAGTTGTAGTAGTGGTCATATAGTGACAGTCATTCATGATAACAGGACTACTCCAGGACGGATTTCCTTAATATGCAGTGCTAATAATTTGAATATCTGCCAACCTTGCAGCTAGCGTTTCAGCTACATTATAAAGAGGAGCACGACGTGCCTGACAGACGGGCTAATTGAGGCATCATTCTACAGTGCAGCTACAGAAACCTCCAGCCAAACCCTGTCAGACCGCAGCTAGTATCAGTTCCAAAGCCAGTGTTTTCCTTCTCCAGATTAGAGGTAATTCCAGTAGTTAAAAAGCACCATTCAAAAGATCCTCTTTTAATGTTAGTGGTTACAGTATATACTACAAACGGTAGGCTAATACCTTGTCAGCAATGCAAAGGACCCAAAAATAATAAAAAAAATCAGACAATGGCCTCTCCATTGGTAGTAGTCATTGTACCTTAACATAGAACATTATCTACAAATCACGACAGAATAAATATAGTCAAACATAAATATAGTACAATACATCTCAGTAGAGTATGGATGCTTGTGAGAGGTAGGGATTGCAGGTATACCTAGGCCCAAGAAGAGACAATGGAGGATGTGAAGAGAGAGTATCACACCTGATACTGTGTCACTGATGATGAGAACTTGACATTTAACCTTATGACGTCACAAAGATACAAAACAAAACTTTCAAATATGACCACTGTCAAATATTTCTGGTATTTCCTCACAGCACCAGGGATTTTTTTCTGTCTCTCTGAGACAGTCTTGTGTCATTCAAGCGTCTAAGTTGTCAGTCATTGGCCTATCTGTCTATGAGGTTTTCAGTAGTAGTATAAAATACCCGACAATATTTGACAGGAGGCGGACTCTAGTAATACACATCAATGAGAACTACAGTCAGTTTGTAGTGGTTCTAGCGGCTCACAACCCCTCAACTTTGACCTCTGAGATAAGGCAGGTCTGGGAGGATATATCAGTAGAAACATCCACAGGACAACAACACAACACAACAACTAGCTGCTAACATCCTCTCTTTCCCTAGTCTTGAGCCTAAAACTCATGTCAGGACCTGTGATCTGCATCGTAGCTCATTCAGTAGTCGCAATCTCACCAAGTACAATAATAATACGTCTTAGTATGAATCATGTTGAACCGTATCAGCTTAGTGTCTTACATGGCACGTAAGGCAATAACACAGAACATTTTAGACAACCATCCCAATACTATCCAAATGTCTTGTTTCGTTTGTAAAGATGATTGCATACAAATATCCACTTATTTCTGTTCCATTCATTACATGTTGGGCTGGATATGAGTAAGTAACTAAATGCCCAAAATGTAACTGTGTAAATCGAAGTATCCATGTACTGTGGAAGCATACAACTAGATTAGATCTACTGTATGATCAATTCTGACAATTCTGTATACTAATAGAATACACATTTCCTCTTCCATTTCACAGAGTACCACAAGCAAATGTTGCTTTCATAAGATGATAATCTCTCACTTTATGATGAGAGAGGACGGTCTGTTAGGTCTGCATGTGTACTTGCTTTCCCAGTGTTGTGCAATTGACTGAATGAGTGTGTCCCTATGTACGAAGCTGAAAACACTTCACTAGTATCAGAGCAACCGCTCTGATTTTTAGATTCCAATGCACAGACGCATCACAACACTGCTCGACAAAACACAAGCTGGCTCGTCTTCACTGATCAGAACGGATGGAGGACTCTAGATGAACGCACAGCAGCACGTAGTGTCCTGCTTGTCCCTATGTTCTAGCTGCCACTTGGGAACGGGTGATGATACTGTAGGATGGGGCACTGTTAGATGTTCCTAGTCCACATTCACAGATGAAGTACAAAGGGTCCCACGGATCACCGTCATTGGGTCACTGGGTCACCACCACCGCTGTGATCATGTTCCTGGGTCACCGCTGTGACCCGGTTGGATTCAGGGTTTGGTTCCCCCGCCTGGAACCTCACTGGACTTGAACGAGGAGGCCGTTGTGAGCCTGCGGAATGCACTTCCCACAGAAACCACCACAGCGACCGTAGATTCTTGTTCCATCCTACGGACGGAGACAAAGGCGAGAGGAAAGGAGTGGGCAAAGGGCAGCCTTTTTACATGGAGAATACGAGCTTCATAAATGTCACTGGGGATTCCTCCTCAGTGCTGCCCAGTCTTCTCAGTGCCAACAATCCCAACTATCCCAACTATCTCACTCCAACACTGATCGAGAGCCAACAGGAAGAGCAATTCCAGCTCAGTAACCTGACAGCCAAAGTCAATTTACATTTAGTCCACACAAGTGTAAGCCACACAAAAGCCATGTCCAAGAGAGACATTCTAAGAATCTCCTGTTCGCTTCTTACCTCGGATCTGTGGACTTTGACAGAAACGTAGTTGCCTTGAGACGTCCACTTGGTGGCCTCAGCCACTTTCAGACCGGTCCCAATCAGATTAATGCTGAACTGCCCCTGTGAACACACACCAGATTCAGTTACTGAACTGTTATAACTGTTATTTAAAGTGTAACTAACCCCCAAAACACTTTTTTTCAGCTTTTAACCAATATATATGACTTTGGGGGTGGTGTGTGAAGAATTCTGGTCAAAATTTCCACATTTGAGAGCAAACTGTTGCCATTCTACCATTTGTATCATTTTTCAGCAGCATAACTGGCAATGGCATAAGTGCCCTCTATGGGTGGAACACTGCTTTTTTTTTGTGCCCTCAAATGAATGGGATATTTGGTACATCCTGACGTCACGGTGGGTTTAGCACGCACCCCACTCATGTGAAAAATTGTTTTTTCCCCCATTGATTATTACTGTAGTTCACGCGGCGCGAGCCCTTTAAGAGCAATGCATTCATGGGTAATGCCTATTGTGGCTAATGTTAGCCGCTAGTTAGTTATGTTACATGGCAGTAAAACGCCACTAAATGACCAAATTGATAGAACTTTTAACCATTTTGAGTAACACTGTTTCCATACGGATCACCAGCGTTAGTTTGTTGTTTATAACGTGGCTATATTCATAACGTTTTATATCTCAACATAACAACGTAACATAGGTTACGCCAAACCACACATAGGTTACGCTAAAACGCACATAGGTTACACCTCGAATCCCACATAGGTTACGCTAAAACCACCACCGCAAAGCGTGTGGGTTTCAGGACGAAACAGTCTCGAGCCACTATCGTCATCTTTAGAGCACAATATTCCTGGAATGCAAGTTTAACTAAACAGTTACATGTCCTCTACATTCTACATAAAATTAAGATATTATGGGTTGTTTTATTTTGTATGTTAGATACTTATTGGCCAAGATATGTTACTTTATGGGGGAGGAATTCTGCCAGGTAAGGAGAGGAGTGTGGGCGGCCATATTGCCTGCAGGGGTTTCAGATCGAGTGGAGAGCCGTTTTGCAGGAAATCTGGGGGGGTTAGTCCCCCTTTAAGCAGGCAAGTTGACTAAGAGCACATCTCTCAGTTACGGTAATGATATCGGAGGCTTACAAACATTCCCATTATCTCTCTCTCTTTTTTTATTTTACTTCATTGTGCTATTCAAAAGCAAGCTATCTTGTTTAGCCAAGACCCTTGAATCCTAGCTTAACTGTCATCTTCACTTGTTTCTAAGCAGAAATTGCATTTTAAATACCTTTTGAGTTTGGTTTTTAGATCTGGTCACGGTTCTGTATCACCTGCATCCTGTATGTTGTGGATGATATTGTCTGTGCTCTTGACAATGGGCAAATTGAGAGAGCGCCCTCCTCCAAGTACCTTGGGATAATTATTGATGAAAAGCTGTCTTTCAAAATGGATGTTCATGAACTATTAAGTTAAGAGTGGAAATTGGGTAAGGCAGCACTGGCTCTTGTATCTTACACAAGCGACCTAATTACCTGACATCCCTCATCACATGGCGTTCTAGTCATTACCAGACATTAAGGTCTCGGGATTTATTTATTTATTTGAAAAGGGACAGTGCATATTAATGAACAGTACAGACAGTACATGTAAATATGCCAGATTATAGCCCGAAGGCTAGTTTCCGTCTGCAGTCCCTTGGCAGGTTGATGCAACCCAGAAAACAAGCATAGTGACAGAGAAAACACATACAATACATGGGAAATATACAATCCTCGCAATACAGTACAATTAGTAAAAAGAGAGAAGAGGAAAATTCAATTATTAATGGTGAAAGATAACACGTGTGAGCATCCTGCAAGGTCACACATGGTCGCAGGACTGGTTCAGTCTCAGCCACGCCTTTAGATGGTCCTTGAAGGTGACCAGACTGGAGCTTTCCCTTATGGAAGGGGGTAGGCTGTTCCATACCATGCATCCTCTAAAGGACAGCACATTCTGACCAAACAAGGTTTTTCTAAGTGGAACCTCACAGTCTCCGTTCGTGACGGCTCTGGTGGATCGAGTCGAGTTGGTAATTAAACATTAAATACAGAGTATTTAATGAAGCTGTTAAGAGGAGGTGGTGCAAGGCCATGAAGGATTTTGTAAATCAGACAAGCGGAGGTGAATTTTCTGAAATTGTCAAAACTTAGCCTGTTGTACTTGGTTAGAATATTGCAGTGATGGTAAGTGAAAGGTTTTCTATCCAGAATTTTCAATGCTTTTTTATAGAGTATCTCAATTGGCTTCAGGATTGTTGGGCCTGTCATAGACCAGCTGGTTAAGCAGTAGCTCAGATGTGAGAGTATCATAGACTGCAGGAACATTATAGCAGCACTATCCGATAAGGAACATCGTATTTGCCTAAAGTTATTTGATTGTTTTCGACACCATTTTAACATGGCTCCTGAAGGAGAGTGTGGAGTCTAGCATAACACACACACAACACCCGACACCCGGCACACAACACCCAACACATGGCACACAACACCCGACACATGGCACATTGCCATGAGCCCACAAGGTAGAGTATTTGACCTACCTGTGGACACTTGGCTGCACTATAACAGTCTCCTGCTGTAGCGAAGGGCACAGGTCGACCGAGAAGGGTCTGGGAAAACTGGAGGTCTGTGGCTGGTAAACATAAAGTCACAATGTGCTGCGATGAATATAAACATGGACGGTAAATAACAAAACAGACACATAACATCAGCAAATATTGTTCATGCAATTACATTTCAGTGCAGGGTTGATTTATTGTATCCATCAAGGAACATTTTGTTCCTAGAAGCCTTTTTGCAGTAAAGAAAAGTTCTTACATGACATTATTATAACCAGTTTATGAGGACATGATTGAAAACAAATGTGCAATCATTATTACATGAAACACCGTTTCATTTGACATTTTGAATCGAGTGGTTTGACCCCGGTCCCCTTTCTGCTCCGTCTTAACGACATTGAACCGCTTTTTAGTCGTTTCCCATTGACACTGCACTGTCACACCTAATAACCCTGAGCAGAGCAGGGCTTTCCCCTGGCCCTGCCTTCACGCTGCAGACGAGACACCACGATGAAGTTCATGAGAACCACAAGACGCGCGGCGAAGCAGCAGCGCCTCTTCATCATCTCCCCTTCATCTTGAACTCATTAAGCGTTCTTCTCCCCCCTCGCTCTCGTCAAGCTGCCTGAGAGCCAAATGAGGACCATGCAGAGGAGAGGAGAGGGAGGGAACATGTGCTGTCAGGAGGACTCAGACCAGACACAGAGGATGGGAGGATGACTGTGTGGGTTCTGGTGAGCGCTAGGCCAACTTCCCCTCTAGACACACACACACACACACACGCACACACACGCACACACGCTCATATACACACATGTGCTTGCTCACTCGCTGGCATGCAAGCACACACACACCCGTGTATGCGTTCACATTGCGTGAGCTTAGAATTATAAGGTTCTATCTGCCTTCAGGATAGTTCTGAGATTTTTTTTGCCCTGAGTTTTCTCCTCAATTGTCGGCTACTTGGCCAATTCCCCCAGCTGTCCTCCTGGTCATTGCTCCACCCCCTCTGCTGATCTGGGGAGAGCCGTAGACTAGCACCTGACAGCAAGGAATTTAACTGGCATGGCATAGTAGTGCATGGGAGGATCACGCTATACCCCCCAGTTCCCCTCCCCCCGAACAGGCATCCCGACCAGAGGAGGTGCTGGTGCAGCGACCAGGACTCATGTCTCACCGGCTTCTTACCCATAGACACAATTGTGTCCGTAGAAAAGTCTGATCAAGCTGGAGCTTGATCTTCAAAGTTTTCAGCATCCATTGGGTTAAATGGAGATGGGTCCCCTTCTTTTATATATTACAGACTCAAAAATCTGTTTTTCTTCTTCAAAAAAGAACACCACACATAATAATGTCCACAGGCACTCGTAGACTAGGTTCATGATGTGACGAAGTCTGTCTTGACAAAAAACAATTAGATAGAACGTTCTAATTCCAAGGTCACGATCGGTATCGCACGCATTCACACTCACTCACACACCCCGCTAGCATGCAAGCACACACACATACACACACTCACTCACACACACACACACACACGCGCGCGCACACACACACACACACACACACACACACACACACACACACACACACACACACACACACACACACACATAAACACACTCTCCCACACGCACAAATGCAAACATGCACATACACACCAGACACCATTACCACTAATCCACATGTGAGCTCTAATCAAAGGCATACATGGACACAACAGCGAGGGCGGGGCCGACTATTGTAATGAGAAAAGGAATATGGCCTGAAGATGTGTGTCTGTGTGCACGCGCATGTGTGCTCACATACACACTAACTGCGTGCACACACACACACACACACACACACACGCACGCACACATGCGCGTGTGTGTGTGTGTGTGAGCACACGCGCATTCCTTCATTACCGCGCTCACGTGTTTGTCGAGAGGGCCGCTTTCAATCCCCCTCCCCTCGTCATGTGAACATGGCGGCGCGTCAGAACACTGTTATTTTGATTTCAGAGCAGAGAGAGTGGCGGCAAAAGGCAACAAATATTACATTTGGACAGCGCCGGCTTTTTGCACGGACCATCATTATTAAGCACTACTACGGGCCAAAGTGTGTGCGGGGGTTAAAACAACAGCGATGTGTGGTCTCGTTACAGCAGAACCGCGTCGGCCAATCACACAGTAATTACTCACTCGTTATCCTCAGGGAGCCCAGGTCCAGACGCACTTTGTGGAACAGAGTGTATCCCACTGACGAGTAGTCGTTCCTGCACTCGCAGTCCTGTCTCCGGCTGCCGTTATACGGGCACTCGAAAGGGTTCAGCAACCTTTGTGTGTTAAAAACAATGTACCGTATATTAACATTCATTTAACACATGCATGAGGAAATACACTCTACAATACAAGAATCGGAATTTGAAGAAATTGCGTTAAACAAGTCAATATGAAATATATATTATATTGTATTATATTATATACATTTTTATATATTCTTTTGATGATATCTGGAGGCTTATGTTATTCTTAAGACATGATGTAAATGTTGGTAACATGCTTCAGCAGGAAGAAGCTCTGAGGGAGTAGGGTAGCTTTGTGATCTTGTACATTGATCTGAGAAACACCCTTTATTTTATTGATTGATTGATTGATTGATTGATCTGGCGGAGGCATAAAACATCTAAAACAAAACTCTCATCTCTTATGTCTCATATTTATATGAGACATATATAGTATACATACACACACACACACACACACACACACACAAGAGATGAGTAAGATAACACAGCGCGACACATTATAAACCCCCTATGGGGAGGAGGCACGCTGGTACGTCACAGCTCATGTGGATCATATCAGTGGTCACTCTGGATCGAGACGCACCTGTACCCGTACACCTCGGAGTAGTTGTCTGTCTGACCGCTGCGTAACGTCACGTACTCCTTGGGGAAATCAGTCTGCATCTCGGCACAGTAAATCTGGGGGTCCGGACACATGGAGAGACAACACATGAGACCCTGTGGGAAGCATGGAGGACATCATGATGACGTGTGTGTGAGAGGAACACTGACAGGACTGACACACCTGCAGGATCCGGGACTTGACTTTCAGATAGTATTCGCCGTCCATTCGCACACCCTGTCTCATCTGGACCTCACGGCAGGACGCAAGCAGCTGACCTGCGAGAAGAAATATGACGGAACCAGGTTTTACTGCTGCTGTGAGATGGAACAGGAAGCTATAGGAAACATTTCACATTAGAGACACAAATCTTTCCCAGTAAAGATCTGCCAGAACGTTTGAAATGGGTCATAATTTAGTCTCTCTACTTGCGCAATTCAAAAAAAAGTATAGAAACATTATTCTGGAGAAGTATAGACGTGATGATACATAATCAGGACTTATGGGACACTTGTATTTCTTGTAGTATGTTTGGTATTAGCTGTGTATGTGTAATTATATGTATTGGTGGTAGGTAGCCTATGTGTGTATGGGCCTGTATGTATAAGTAGGAGCATGTTATATACGTGTGTGTAAATTAATGCATGTATGTATCCATGTGTATGCATATGTACTGCATATGTTTACATATAAAGTAAAGGTATAAGGGTAAGGGCATTTAACAAGCTAGTTAGCTTCAGCCCTAAACCCTTTCGGTCAGCCTTATGTATCCTCTTTTGTTTTCTGTTTTGTTTTTTAATTCTGTGAATATTTTCCTTCAGATCGAAATTAATCTAAACTAAACTAAGTTGGGGAAAACCTTATGTTACGGTCGCCCCTTTTCAGCTTAGATATGATCAATGTTTATTTCTACTTTCTTAGAAAAGGCTTGGTTGATGAGGAGGAATGAAATGTATATAGATAAAATAAGAAAAAGAAAATGTATATATTTTGTGTAACTGTGTCATATAATCCCATGTGGGATGGACCACACTGTGGCATGACATGCAAATAAAATAATTATTCATTCATTCATTCATTCATTCATTCATTCATTCATATTTCTATATTTTTCTGGCTGTCTGCTCGTATTCACCATATGTTCCGACACGTGGGTGGAGCCAATTACTTCCTGTTGTGTTGACACTTCCTGTGACAGTACAGTACTTATATTGTGTTCATTGTGTTATCGGCCTCTAGAATCATCCGCCACTCAATGTGAAATTGCAGCCAGTGAGTCAGACTAGGTTTGAGCAGGTAAAACAGATGGGAAGTCATAACACAACTGGGTCAAGTGGGCGGCGGGGCTACATAAGGTGAATAGAGGGCGTCTATACGGGGCTGCCGCCGTACATGTCCATATATGGCTCTTCCGCCACTTGGGCTCTCTCTCAGTATGTCCATACAGAAGATGGCGGCCACGGCAGTAGAGCAGTATGAGGACAGCCTGTGATGGACTACATGTTTTTGGGAAGCTGTTTGTTTCAGATGTGGATTACTTTTCTTTTTTGTCCCATGTTCATGGGATTCTGTGAACGGCTGAGGATCTGCTGCCTGGAACCATCACGCATCTAAGATGACAGCAGCGCTCTTCCATGTTGCGTGCATCAGGGCTAGTATATTTACCCCTAGACTGGAGCTAATGATGATATTGGACCGTACTAGACGCCCAAGACGTAACACACACACACACACACAAAAACCCAGACATCATGAAAGTGATACAGAACTGTACAAGAGTGCAAAAGCAAATAAAAGAAAAACCACAAATCAAAAAAGATTGTTCTGAGTGGGAGCTGAAGAAAAACACAGGAAGCAGTCTCTTTATTTTTGTTGCCTCCTCTGTTGTCCCAGAGAGCCGTGGAGACCAGAGCGCTCTGATTAGCTGATTAGCATTCATATTTGAGTGGCGAGCCGGCCGCCACCCGAGCAAATCATTTTAATTCCACCAGCGCCTGACTTGGCAGAAGGCGAGCGACGGCCAACACGCTCCGGCGCAGAACCTCAGGCCGTGTCCAAACATCTGAAGTGCGGTGGAGCCAACCTGCTAACGTTGGCCCGCTGCCTGCTGCCTTCTACTTACAAGTGGACCATAAAGGCAGCTTCAGCCCCAGGACACCATGCAGGACGCCCCCCCCCCGCGCCCAGAAGCCTTTTGACAGACTGGCCATGTCACAATGTGGAGAAAACTGCTGATCGTCTATTTATTGTTCCGCGGAGCAATCACTCCGAGGGGTTTTAAGTGGTCTCAGTTCTGCTCAATGTGTTAAAATAAAGCAACAAGTTTGGCTTTTCTATAAACACAATCAGATACAGACTCGGCCGCCATATACAGCACAGTCCATTTAATACCATCACTCTACACATTCCTGTTCCGCAGCGAAGCGCTATACGGACCAGAAGAGTTGGCAAGGGTGGTCGACTTGAAGTTATATACTTAACTCAAGAGCTAAACAAATCCAGGGCATATAAAATCACAGAGAATAGATTAGACTGGAATGAAAGAGAAGAGAGAATTGAAGAGCAGAGGACAGAAGAGATGAGAAGAGATGAGAAGAGAAGAGAGGAAAAGAGAGAAGTGGAGGAGAGAGGAGAGGAGAAGAGGAGAGGATAGAAGAGGAGAGGAGAGGAGAGGAGAGGAGAGGAGAGGAGAGGAGAGGAGAGGAGAGGAGAGGAGAGGAGAGGAGAGAATACGAGAGGAGAGGAGAGGAGAGCAGAGCAGAGCAGAGAGGAAAAGAGAGGAGAGGAGAGGAGAGAATAGGAGAGGAGAGGAGAGCAGAGCAGAGAGGAAAAGAGAGGAGAGGAGAGGAGAGGAGAGGAGAGGAGAGGAGAGGAGAGGAGAGGAGAGGAGAGGAGAGGAGAGGAGAGGAGAGGAGAGGAGAGGAGAGGAGAGGAGAGGAGAGGAGAGTTTGACTCACATTCTCTTTCTCGACATGCAGCTTGAGACTCTGGTCTGTCTGCTGGACGGCAGTGTTTGGACGGTTGGCCTTTGGAGGTCAGACACTCCACTCTGCGCTCCATCATGCCTGCCCCACATGTCTGGGAGCACTGGTACACAAAAAGACAAAAAAAACATGCCCACACACACTGTCAATAACATTCCAATGGATACAACGCTGTTAAACCCATCCAAATCCACAAATGAGATTTATCAGCAGAACCATAAAATACTCGTCAAAAATGCAATAAAAACAAAATAAAAAAACAAATGTGTTGGAATCTGTGATCAGACAGAGAGGATCTCTCACAGCCTAACGAGCGGTTCTGGTTCTGGTTCACACACACACACACACACACACCTTGCTCCACGGGCCAACTTTCCAGTAGGCTGTGTGCGGGCAGTCCCCGAGGAGGCACTGCCGGGTGCCAGGAGGGTGGGGCTCGGGACAGTGGCTGCTGCTGCTGGACGACTGGGCAGCGTACGGGTGCAGAGCCTGGGGAGAGGGCGCCATGGAGCAGGAGACCATGCGCTGCTGGTAGCCCACACCGCAGCTGGCAGAGCACTGAGACACACACACACGCACGCACGCACGCACGCACGCACGCACACACACACACACACACACACACACACACACACACACACACACACACACACACACACACACACACACACACACACACACACACACACACAAGCAATCAATGCATAGATCAAGTAGGCGCCTTTGTAGTTGCAAATATATAATATCATACCCAGTCATACTCATAACCAGTCATTGATATGTACACATATTAAATTCAAATGTAAGCTTTTCACTTTGTTGCACCTTTTCCTTTTGGCACTATGAACTTTGTGGTTGGTCGCACACGTTTGTTAAAACAATTATAAATGTATTCTTTCAAAACCATGCCTCTTGTATTCAGGTATTATTTGTGAAAATGATCTGTTGATACTTTTTCTTCTTATGTGTCGATAATATTAAGGCTACACAGTAAGCAGCGCAGATCTGCTTCTGTTTCAATCTGGGCTATAAACTGAAGCTTGTCTCCTTTATGTCCTCGTACCTGTGACCACTCCCCTGTCATCCACATGTAGTGGCAGGGATCTGCGCTGCAGGTCTGGAGCGCGGCAGGCTGAGACGATGGATCACAGTAGTGGTCCTGGACGGGGGTCTTCTCTGGACCCACACAGACCACCTCCCTGCTGCTCACGCCCTGCCCACAGGTGGCATTACACTACGGGGAGGAGCAAACATGGCAAAGTCAGTAAGAATGGAAATCTGCTCAATGCTAAAAAATGTATTGCATTGTTGTGGAAAATGGTTCACAGACCAAGCTCAACTCAATGGATTAGACAGATGCTGTCAAACCTTCCACTAGAAAAAATGACTTACATAGTGAAAGCTAAACAACATATATTTGAAGATATTTGGATGCCATTCATAAGTTATGTTGGTCATTTAAATTGACCAGATGATCGAGCATAATTAGGTTTTGTGATGGCAGTGCAGTTCCTGAAGCTAGAATGTCTTTTTGATACCTTGTTTTTATTTATATTCTTTACCTGTATGACGTTTAATAAAAAAAAAATGATATGGTTTAAGATTACCTATGTACAAATTGGAGGTGTGGTTGTTGGTGTTGTTGTTTTGTTGTTGTTGTTTTGTCTATGTATTGTAAAGATAACAAATTGTAAATAAAAACATTTTGAATAAAAAGAAAAAAAAGAATGGAAATATATTCAATGCTTGATTCTAGGCAGAGGGGGCAGTGTTGTACTTTGAGCAGGCACACACGGGGAGCTCTCAGATTCCTGCTAGCTGGTTCTTTAGATTTCCAGATGGCCAAAAGGAAACTATTCTCTCTGAGAAGTGCAAATCCCCCATTTTGTAGAGATTTAAACAGGTGGTAGAGTTAGAGTAAAATGTTGTGTTGCATGACGAAGCCTGCACTAGCTCTCAAACACCATAAGGTTACTCCCAAATATCTACTCCAGCGAATGTAAAGTTAATAGCAAATCACAGACTGAATATTAAGCTGGTTTGACTCGAGCACAGTAGCGTCTGCAGATAATTGTGACTGGGGGAGCTTAATTATTAACAGGTGCTAACATGTTTCTAATTAGTATGAAGAATAATATTAACAATACAATAGACTAGGGCAGGGATACTCAACTTGCTTTGCCCGGGGGCCACTTTTGTGAAATGATAGAAGGCCAGGGGCCAGTTAATAAACAATCAATATACATTTTTCTGTAGCGGATTGTAGGTTTTTGGGGTGTCAGCCGGAGTTTAGGCTGACAATGTTGTGCACACCGGATAGTTAGTTAGGTTAAGTTAGTTAGGTTAAGTACATACATAAGTGCCTGGGTAGCGAGCAGACGGCGGTATTTGACAATTTAGCAGCTAAATCATAGATTATTGAAAGATATTCCATATTCCAGACTGAAATGCTATAACAGAAGTGTGAGTATTGGCCAGAATTACATGAAC
>NC_139652.1:12520455-12560455 GCF_964638095.1 Poromitra crassiceps
AGACAAAACAGAGGTGATCGTCTTTGGTCCCAAAGAACAAAGGCTTAAAATCACTGCACGCCTTGAGTCTCCATCCCTGAAGCCTAAGGATCAAGTCAAAAATCTTGCCGTTATTATTGATTCCGATCTCAACTTTAACTCCCACATTAAGTCAATCAGAAAATCAGCTTTTTATCATCTTAAAAATATAGCAAGAATTATGGGCTACATGTCCAGACAGGATGTAGAAAAACGAATTCACACCTTCATCTATAGTAGGTTAGACTACTGCAATAGCCTTTTTTCTCGTCTCTCCAAAAAAGAACTTAGGCAACTTCAGCTCATTCAGAATGCTGCTGCTAGAGTTCTAACGAAGACTAAGAAAGCTGATCATATCACTCCAGTTCTTAAGTCCTTACACTGGTTGCCAGTGTGTCATAGAATAGATTTTAAAATACTGTTATTAGTCTATAAATCACTTAATGGCCTAGGCCCAAAATACATAGCTGAATTGCTCCCATGCTACGAACCGTCTAGACCTCTCAGGTCAGCAGGGTCCAGCTTATTAACTGTCCCTAGGACCAAATCAAATCATGGGAAGGCCGCATTTACCCACTATGCTTCTGCTAGCTGGAACAAATTGCCTGAAGACCTCAGATCTGCCCCAACTTTACTTACTTTTAAAAATAGACTAAAGACTTTTATGTTTACCGTCGCTTTTAACTGCTGACAGCTACTATGCAAAACCCAATGAGTCCTCTATAAGTTTTTAGCTCTTTCTGCAACTGCTGCGCCTGTTGCTTAATGCACTTTTTATACTCTTTTTTTAAGTTTTGTTGTGATGCTTTTAAATGTCAATTTTATTCTCTTCTTTTCTTTTCTTTTCCTGTCAACCATTTTATGTGAAACACTTTGAATTGCCTCTGTGTATGAAATGTGCTATACAAATAAACTTGACTTGACTTGACTTGACTATTATACAATTGGTTTTAAAACATAGATGATTGCAATTACTGCTAAAAGCTGCAGGTCTGGGGGATGGTTCCGTAATACGGATATACTCACAAGAGGGTGAGGTGATGCGTCAGGAGGGACTCACGTGTATGGGAAGCTTAAAAGAGGACACTGTACCTAGACCTGAGTTTTATGTGTGTGTAGTCATGTTTCTTATATACTGTAGTTATGATGTCGGGGGACTAAATATGGATAAATTGATTTATTCTATTATGCAAACCCAATGAGTCCTCTATAAGTTTTTAGCTCTTTTTGCAACTGCTGCGCCTGTTGCTTAATGCACTTTTTATACTCTTTTTTTTAAGTTTTGTTGTGATGCTTTTAAACGTCCATTTTATTCTCTTCTTTTATTCTTTTATTTTCCTGTCAACCATTTTATGTGAAGCACTTTGAATTGCCTCTGTGTATGAAATGTGCTATACAAATAAACTTGACTTGACTAAATGGACATAAATGCCTAATTGGTGGCCAAAATGACTCTGGACGGCTTCAGCACCATGGAGAGCTGCAGAGTGGAGAAGCCCACACGTGAGCGGAGTTGTAATCAGCCAGTGAAGTGCATTATGAAAGCCATCTGGGGAGAGAGAGGAGAGGCTGCATGCCAACTCTGTGAGCGAGGGATTGACTAAAATGGCCTGTCACACAGGGACGGGTATTCCGCTAGTTTGATTAATCAATAGGATTATTATTGATTTTTTCCCCCGATATTTTATTTTGTAGGATTATTATTGATTTTAATCAATTATTTGATTTGATCAGCAGCCAGTAAAAAGTAAAGAATTCTTCTTGTGTGCGTGAAGTACTCACTACAGGATACCCCACCCATAAGGCTTAACCCCCACACGCCCATTACACCCCCCGCCCGAGGTGAGCGAGAGGGCTGAGTAGCTGTGCAATAGGCCAAACGCTTGTTGCTGCTGAGGTTTCAAAGTTGTCACAGGCGTGGATGTTAAGATATAAAACATGTCTTTATGCTCTGGTTGAGGATTTCATGGTTGCTGGTGGTATGTGGAGGGAGATGATTGCTTCCAGACACACCAGCAAGGGAGAGTGAGAGGGGCGAAGGAGCGTGGGGAATGGCAGCAGTCTCATGGAGGGAGACAGAGGTGGGGCCTTGTGGACCCTTTGGGATTTCACAGCTAGCCAGCAGGGGAGCATTAAGGACACATTAGATTTTATACAGGACGTGGAACGATTTTCTATGAGAATCTCCTTAAATCTCTGACAAAGGTCTTCAGCACTAGAGATCACAAAACAGTTTTCAGCCATGGAGTGCGAGAAAAGAAGTGGCACAATTTCATTCACACCTCACGCCTGCCCTGAGACACACAGAATGCAAGTCCTCTTGTGCGTTTCTGAACAGATACTTGCTCCTCTGGGGACCCTCAGAGCATGACACATCTGAACAGATACTTGCTCCTCTGAGGACCCTCAGAGCATGTGATGACTCTCTCCTGTGACCTCCCCCCCTGATGACTCTCTCCTGTGACCTCCCCCCCTGATGACTCTCTCCTGTGACCTCCCCCCTGATGACTCTCTCCTGTGACCTCCCCCCTGATGACTCTCTCCTGTGACCTCCCCCCTGATAACTCTCCTGTGACCTCCCCCCTGATAACTCTCCTGTGACCTCCCCCCCTGATGACTCTCTCCTGTGACCTCCCCCCTGATGACTCTCTCCTGTGACCTCCCCCCCTGATGACTCTCTCCTGTGACCTCTCCCCCTGATAACTCTCTCCTGTGACCTCCCCCCTGATGACTCTCTCCTGTGACCTCACTCCCCTGATGACTCTCTCCTGTGACCTCCCCCCTGATAACTCTCTCCTGTGACCTCCCCCCCTGATGACTCTCTCCTGTGACCTCACTTCCCTGATAACTCTCTCCTGTGACCTCCCCCCTGATGACTCTCTCCTGTGACCTCCCCCCTGATGACTCTCTCCTGTGACCTCCCCCCTGATGACTCTCTCCTGTGACCTCCCCCCTGATGACTCTCTCCTGTGACCTCACTCCCCTGATAACTCTCTCCTGTGACCTCCCCCCTGATGACTCTCTCCTGTGACCTCCCCCCTGATGACTCTCTCCTGTGACCTCTCCCCCTGATGACTCTCTCCTGTGACCTCACTCCCCTGATAACTCTCTCCTGTGACCTCCCCCCCTGATAACTCTCTCCTGTGACCTCACTCCCCTGATAACTCTCTCCTGTGACCTCCCCCCTGATAACTCTCTCCTGTGACCTCCCCCCCTGATAACTCTCTCCTGTGACCTCCCCCCCTGATGACTCTCTCCTGTGACCTCCTCCCTGATAACTCTCTCCTGTGACCTCCCCCTGATGACTCTCTCCTGTGACCTCCCCCCCTGATGACTCTCCTGTGACCTCCCCCCTGATGACTCTCTCCTGTGACCTCCCCCCTGATAACTCTCTCCTGTGACCTCCCCCCTGATGACTCTCTCCTGTGACCTCCCCCACTGATGACTCTCTCCTGTGACCTCCCCCCTGATGACTCTCTCCTGTGACCTCTCCCACTGATGACTCTTTCCTGTGACCTCACTCCCCTGATAACTCTCTCCTGTGACCTCACTCCCCTGATAACTCTCTCCTGTGACCTCTCCCACTGATGACTCTCTCCTGTGACCTCCCCCCTGATGACTCTCTCCTGTGACCTATCCCACTGATGACTCTTTCCTGTGACCTCACTCCCCTGATAACTCTCTCCTGTGACCTCCCCCCTGATTACTCTCTCCTGTGACCTCCCCCCCTGATAACTCTCTCCTGTGACCTCCCCCCTGATGACTCTCTCCTGTGACCTCCCCCCCTGATGACTCTCCTGTGACCTCCCCCCTGATGACTCTCTCCTGTGACCTCCCCCCTGATGACTCTCTCCTGTGACCTCCCCCCTGATGACTCTCTCCTGTGACCTCCCCCCTGATGACTCTCTCCTGTGACCTCCCCCCTGATAACTCTCTCCTGTGACCTCACTTCCCTGATAACTCTCTCCTGTGACCTCCCCCCTGATAACTCTCTCCTGTGACCTCACTTCCCTGATAACTCTCTCCTGTGACCTCCCCCCCTGATGACTCTCTCCTGTGACCTCACTTCCCTGATAACTCTCTCCTGTGACCTCCCCCCTGATAACTCTCTTCTGTGACCTCCCCCCCTGATGACTCTCTCCTGTGACCTCCCCCCTGATAACTCTCTCCTGTGACCTCCCCCCCTGATGACTCTCTCCTGTGACCTCCCCCCCTGATAACTCTCTCCTGTGACCTCCCCCCCTGATAACTCTCTCCTGTGACCTCCCCCCTGATGACTCTCTCCTGTGACCTCCCCCCCTGATAACTCTCTCCTGTGACCTCCCCCCTGATGACTCTCTCCTGTGACCTCACTTCCCTGATAACGCTCTCCTGTGACCTCCCCCCCTGATAACTCTCTCCTGTGACCTCCCCCCTGATGACTCTCTCCTGTGACCTCACTTCCCTGATAACTCTCTCCTGTGACCTCCCCCCCTGATAACTCTCTCCTGTGACCTCCCCCCTGATAACTCTCTCCTGTGACCTCCCCCCCTGATGACTCTCTCCTGTGACCTCCCCCCCTGATGACTCTCTCCTGTGACCTCCCCCCTGATGACTCTCTCCTGTGACCTCCCCCCTGATGACTCTCTCCTGTGACCTCACTTCCCTGATAACTCTCTCCTGTGACCTCCCCCCTGATAACTCTCTCCTGTGACCTCCCCCCCTGATGACTCTCTCCTGTGACCTCCCCCCCCTGATAACTCTCTCCTGTGACCTCCCCCCTGATGACTCTCTCCTGTGACCTCCCCCCCTGATGACTCTCTCCTGTGACCTCCCCCCCTGATAACTCTCTCCTGTGACCTCCTCCCTGATAACTCTCTCCTGTGACCTCCCCCCTGATGACTCTCTCCTGTGACCTCCCCCCCTGATGACTCTCTCCTGTGACCTCCCCCCCTGATGACTCTCTCCTGTGACCTCCTCCCTGATAACTCTCTCCTGTGACCTCCCCCCTGATGACTCCTGTGACCTCCTCCCTGATAACTCTCTCCTGTGACCTCCCCCCTGATGACTCTCTCCTGTGACCTCCCCCCCTGATAACTCTCTCCTGTGACCTCCCCCCTGATGACTCTCTCCTGTGACCTCCCCCCCTGATGACTCTCTCCTGTGACCTCCTCCCTGATAACTCTCTCCTGTGACCTCCCCCCCTGATGACTCTCTCCTGTGACCTCCCCCCCTGATGACTCTCTCCTGTGACCTCCCCCCTGATAACTCTCTCCTGTGACCTCCCCCTGAGGATTCTCTCCTGTGACCTCCCCCTGATGACTCTCTCCTGTGACCTCCCCCTGAGGATTCTCTCCTGTGACCTCCCCCCTGATAACTCTCTCCTGTGACCTCCCCCCTGATAACTCTCTCCTGTGACCTCCCCCCTGATGACTCTCTCCTGTGACCTCCTCCCTGATAACTCTCTCCTGTGACCTCCCCCCTGATAACTCTCTCCTGTGACCTCCTCCCTGATGACTCTCTCCTGTGACCTCCCCCCCTGATGACTCTCTCCTGTGACCTCCCCCCCTGATGACTCTCTCCTGTGACCTCCCCCCTGATGACTCTCTCCTGTGACCTCCCCCCCTGATGACTCTCTCCTGTGACCTCCTCCCTGATAACTCTCTCCTGTGACCTCCTCCCTGATGACTCTCTCCTGTGACCTCCTCCCTGATAACTCTCTCCTGTGACCTCCTCCCTGATGACTCTCTCCTGTGACCTCCCCCCCGATGACTCTCTCCTGTGACCTCCCCCCTGATGACTCTCTCCTGTGACCTCCTCCCTGATAACTCTCTCCTGTGACCTCCTCCCTGATGACTCTCTCCTGTGACCTCCCCCCCTGATGACTCTCTCCTGTGACCTCCCCCCTGATGACTCTCTCCTGTGACCTCCCCCCCTGATGACTCTCTCCTGTGACCTCACTTCCCTGATAACTCTCTCCTGTGACCTCACTCCCCTGATGACTCTCTCCTGTGACCTCACTTCCCTGATAACTCTCTCCTGTGACCTCCCCCCCTGATGACTCTCTCCTGTGACCTCTCCCCCCTGATGACTCTCTCCTGTGACCTCCCCCCCTGATGACTCTCTCCTGTGACCTCCCCCCCTGATGACTCTCTCCTGTGACCTCCCCCCCTGATGACTCTCTCCTGTGACCTCCCCCCTGATGACTCTCTCCTGTGCATGACCTTTGCCCTGTCTGTACACTGCTACAGAAAGCTGCTGTGTCCCGGGACTTCTGTCCTTCTTAACACCATGCTTTCATCTGTATGGAAGGGCTAGCTTGACCACATTTTTTTTACTCTCAAGAGTTCCAGGAAGTAAGGTCCTGGATTAAGCAGCACTGTCGAGTTGCAGCAAAATAGACAGTTTGTGTTGTACTCTGAAAGGGTTTTCCCCCCTTGAATCAAATTGGACATTATCAGCTTTATTTTAGCATGCAAAAGTAGCGCGAGACCCATTCCTGGCTGTTCATTGGCTAATGAGTCTCGCATTGTGGTCCTCCGCTGACGCCACTCTCTCTCTAGAGGACACTAGGGGGAGGGTGTGCTAAGGAGAGGGGCGGGGCTAGGGAAAAGGGGCTGTAGTTAGGGATAGGAAGGTCATAGAGAGTCGGGGTTCGAGGGGTGGGTACGGGGAGTGGCTGGGGGGATGTGGGTGGGTCCTGATCTGACTCACAAAATTTGCATATCATAGCAGACTGGAGTACTGGCCTTTGGCAGAGGTCTGCGCTCTCCGAGTGTACTTCTAGTTTACTTTGGTTTTGGGTTACAAAATAATTGTTATATGATTTATTGAATTGAATGTGAACCGCATGAGCAAGTTGTGTGAATGCTGCATTGGTGTGGGGGGAGGTGAATTTTCTTGCTGGCCTATAAAAGAGCATCAAAAGAAGAACTCATCTGATTGTAAACCAAGCAAGATAAAACTTGCAAAAGGATTTTGATTCTCCCCCTCCTGAAAATTTGAATCCTCAAGTAGACTTCAGGTTCAAGTTGCACAAACAGTTTTGTAAATCCATCCTGTGGTGTTTAGCTCACATTGGAGGAAATGGCACATTGCTCTTCAACATGTGTAAACCGATTGGTGATTGGACAGGTGTGTGTACATGTCCTACACGTGCAACCTGTGGGAAGCTTGTGGCTGAGTCTGTGCTGGTGTCTCAGCTGCTAACGGTTACTGTTAGCTTAACTGTTAGCACGGTCCCCGAGGGGCCCCCGGGGTATTTTGCGAGCCAGCGGGGACAGCGAGAAGCAAACATACCTCTCTCCACTTGTTGGCCTTCCAACTGGGGCATCCCCCCGTCCGACAGGCCTTCTGCGTCCGCGGCCGTGACAGATGGCTGCAGTGCTCGTCCTCGATTTGGGTTTGATTCTGATAAACACAGGCTATCTCCCGCTGCTTGGTCCCCTGACCACAGCTCACTGAACACTGCAGAGAGAGACAGAGGGGGAGGAGGGGTGTTGGGGGCAGGAGAAGAGACAAGAGGGTGGTGTTAGCACAGTTCCATTGAGGTTTATATCTGTACTAACACTAGGGGTGGGGGAAAAAATCGATACACCACAGTATCGTGATATTTTGCCTGACGATATTGTATCGATATTTGGACGCCAAGTATCGATATTGCAAAAAAAAAAAAAAAAAAACATTTTTTTTGCAAGCCATGCCAGGCCACCGGGCTACTATAAACTTTAGTTCCAAGGCCAGCAGTAAACAAACGGTAGCATATTTTCATTTTGTTTTAACAGTAACAGTTTTGTCATAACAGTAATTTACAAATTCCCCAGTTACTGAATGGGCTGCACAAGATGTTTTGTGCAAGTGAAGTGAAGTTGCATTGTTCAAAAACTACATAAGTACAGTAGTCCACACACACATCCAGTTAAGGTGGACTGTAGTAGACTGTAACAAACAGTTCAGTTTGTCAGGTGCATGCAACTATGACATGACTTTATGAAAGTTGTTGGTCTGTCTACTTGACAATGTTGCTGCAATAAAATGGTTGAAGTCAGATGTACAGACTGAAAAATTGTTCTTATATAAACCAGATGTTGACAAAGTTTTCCTTTGGGGACATCATTTGCAGTTGAAAAAGTAAGAAATCGCAAAATATCGCAATATTCAATATATCGCAATATCGATATATCGCAATATCGAAAATATCGCAGTATCGCAATACTATCGTATCGTGACTCAAGTATCGTTTCAGTATCGTATCATGGGCATCTGGTGATTCCCACCCCTAACTAACACCCATGATGGCGTAACGTTTTCTGGTGCTATGCAGGTGCTGTAATCTGGTGCAGTCACAACATGTGTGGGGTAATATACTGTAACAAGGGTGGACAATTAGATGCTGTGAAGATGTGTTATGCTATATAGGCGAATGAATTTTAAACTGCAGTCAATATTTCCATATCTACTCCTTTGTTTAATCTTCATTGTAGTTTATTGGCAGCTGCAGGGGGATTCCTTAAGTACATATAGACGGTTTTCACAGAATTGTGTTGCTATGGGAACAGTTTGAACCCTAGCTTATTTCCTGTCAGCTATTGTATTAGCAAACATTGCAACAGGAAGTAAGCTAGGGGCCATTTAGAATGTTTATGTTGTCAAATTAAAAGCGTCTATCCACCTTATTTTTGAATGCCCCACTGTAAAAAAGAATCGTGGGTACAAGGTCCGGTTTAACGTGACTCATTGTTGCCGCTTGCCATTTCCTTTGTTATACTCTGGCTGCAGACCCGAATTATAAACCGGAAGCTGGGGTCCGTTATAAAAGTTATAAATATAGTCACGTTATAAACAACTAACCAACGCTGGAGGTCCGTATGGAAACTCGAAATGTGTGTTACTCGAAATGGTTAAAAGTTAAATAAATTTGGTGGCGTTTTACTGCCATGTAACATAGCTAGCTAGGCACTAACATTAGCCACAGTTAGTAGCCGACTACCCACAATGCATTACGTTATCCCAGCACCCGAACGACACGGCTGTAGAGCAGAATGGCTCTGCTGTAAAAGGGTAAAATCCTCATAGACGTTTTTTTTGTCTGGGGCTGGGGGGTTATCTAAATTGGTTACAAAATGGCCGCCAAAAATAAGGTGGATAAGGGTGAATTGAAGGCTAAATAAACTTTTAAGAAAGAGACAATAGACCTTAAGAGACAGCCCACAAAGCCATGGACATAAACATGGCCGTACAATAAAACGTTCTACTCAACATAATGTACATATTTAGATCTCAAGACAATAAAACGTTCTACTTAACATAATGTATTTAGATCTCAAGACAATAAAACGTTCTACTCAACATAATGTACATATTTAGATCATGAGCACTGGCTGTACCAACAGCGCACTTGGTGCATCTCACGGCCAAGTGGACACGCTGTAAATAAACTGTCGCTAAACAAATCAAATGGGTTTTGCTGAAACCTTTGTCAAACACTCACACTGGCGGAATGCGGCCAACTATTTAACCTGTAAACAGAGGACTTACTCTGAAAGCCCCCGTGAATGCTAGAGACAGGGGCAAGAGGAAGAGAAGATTCAGGGAGAAACCTGGACGCATGCATGGCTAGACAATCATCTGGTTCCAATAAGGAACCTCGAAATGCTTCAGGAAAGCTAGTGAGGAGAAGAAGGAGAAGAAGAAGAATACGAAGGGGGGGAAACATGGTGAATAGAAAGCAGAGTCAGTGATGAAAGCATTGAAAAAGGCCTTTTGCCTGAGAGAGGGTAGATGAAAAATATTGGAGACTCTCTTCTGTCCTCATGAGGCCAGACAGCAATTAGGATGCCAGCTATTTCTGCTGGACCAATGAGCCCCTCTATACACAAAGCCACGTCCAAAATGAGCTGCCGGAATCGAATACACAAGACGAGGTTACGAGTTACGTTTTGTCTTAGCATATTTTCCAGTCCAGATAATAAATATAATATTGCATTGTGCTCTAATTATGACCTCAGAATGTTGCGTAACACCCAAACACATGCATTTTTGACAGGGTGAGCTCCTGGTACAACTTGCGCTCATCATACAACCGCAGACTACTGGACAATGGAATGAAATCTCTTTTGGAGAAATTTATTTCAGCATGATTTCCTCCCCCTTTTCCCATCTCTTAAGTCTCCACGTTGTAAGAGAGCTCGGGGAGTTCTTCTGAGTAGCACTTAGGTGAGCGCGCTCGTCTGAGAGTACCCATTTGAACCCTTCAATAGAGTCACCCCCCTGGCTTTTCTTCTTCAGCGCGGCGCTTGGGCCCGTGCGGTTGACACTGCACACACATGCATCGTGTACGCATTGTAATTACCGAGGTATTTTAAACACAGGGCTGCCTCAGCTGACATCAGACATCAAAGCACGGGGCCAGAGCCTGAGCACGGCAGATTCACAGACCCGCTCAGTCAAAAATGATAACAGAACTCCCTCGACCTCAGACAAGAGTAGAGACAGGCAAACATGTTGGGATGGGGGGGGGATAAGGGGGGGATAGGGGGGAGGGGGTCGGGGGTAGCCCCTCCTTCCTGCTGTAAAAGAAGGAGAAGAGAGAAGAGAAAAAACAGAGAAAAGAAAAAAAGGGAGGAGGAGAGGAAATCGCAGCCATACGGGCTCGTGCTCCCCGGCTGAACTGTATCTGCTGCTTTAATGCTGGGAGAAAAAAGACGTTCTATGGCGGTGGTGGTGGTGGTGTGCTCCTCCCTCCGCCCTGCCAAGCTCATCTGTCAGCCATTAGTTAATCAGGGGCTGGTACCAGACCACAGAGCGCAGAAGAAAAACTGGCACAGTGCGTGGGACCCAGAGGAGCGGCACCAGAGGAGAGCGTCACCTCAGAGAGCAAGAGGAGGGCAGCAAGGACTCGGGGACCTCTGCCTCACCGCGCCTCACCGGGGCTGCTTCACTCACCAGCACCCACTCAGGTAAGACTATATTCCACTTAGCCCGACTTCAGCTGCTACAAGTGTGCTGTCAAAGCTGCTGTTCTAACTTGTGCTTAGAAAAATAGTGGTGCCTGCATTTGTAAGATGTCAGATGTAAAAATGCATGAAAGTGCATGATTTATTATTAGGCTACATGACGGAGAATTGCAAGGCACATGCAGAGGCATGATATGATGTGATGCATTGTGTTACTAGTAACATTATTATTTTGTCTGCATTTTTTTTTATCTACGGTAGTTGTGTTAGATATGAACAAGTTAATGTGTACTAATTCAAACGGCACAGGTGTTGTGTTTTGAATATATGGAGGAAAAAGTGTCTACAACATGAAGAGAAATCTCCATGAGAAACGTAGCATGTAATACAATGAGTCACATGGGAAAAGAAACTCTCTTGAGACAGATTTGGCCCCCCAAGTTGCAACAGAAATTAATTTCACATGATTAGGTTAAACCTACTATAATCCGATCAGGTTCATCATGCATAATATGGATTACTTTAAGGTGGAATGACACAATCGCCTTGAATTGAGCACAATGCCGAAAACCACCCAATTAAAATGGCTTGTGTTGAAGGAGTTCCTCCAAGCAGAAGATAAGTAGTGCACAGAAAGAGATATGATATTTGAAAGCCATGCCTAACGGCCAGGCAGCTCGCTCTTGTTAAGCTTAATGACTTTCAAGCATTCCTGATTTGCTCGTGTTTCGTGGTTCTGGAACCATTTCACATAATTGAGTGCCAAACCAAATCTGGCTAATTCCTGTTTATTCTGCATGGTATTAAACCTGACTATAAAACAGCTTGGCTCTCACATCCAAACATTAGCAACTATTGATTTTCTTTTTTTATGGACACCAATATCTTTGTGTAGGACTGGCAGGCAGCACCCACAAGAACATCCCACCCACTCAGGTAAGCCGAGACACAAAGGAAACAGTTGGATATGAGAAACATCACTAGTGTTGAAATATCTGTCACTCAACCAATATGACAATCAAACCAGCTGATACTGAACCCCAGAGAGAGAGAGTTCACAAACACAACTATAAACTTTGGATTGGATCGTAACTGTTTTGTGTTTACCTAAGTAGGCATTCATTTTTATCAGTGTTTGCTAACGGGTGCAAACACGTTTTTGTTTTTTGACTGTGAGAAACTGTAAGCATAGATGTGTTTATATTTGGTGATAGTGGTTATAGTGTACCAGAACGTCCCTTGGCCACAGTATACTGTTAACAGATAATTGTAGTTTATCTCTCAGTTTCAGCTTTAGTTATTAACACCATTAGCTTTCAGCTTTTAAATGGATCTTTCAGAACAAGTTGAACATTGTTAGGCGTAAAGGAAAAGCCTGTTGAAAAGTGTTTTTGTGTGTGTGTTTTTTGGTGTGCATCTATCGTATATTTACTGGCTCTGTAAGTAATACCATATCTTAGAATGTGTGAGTGCCAAGGTCGAATTCCAATCACATTGCAGCACGATCGCAACGCAAGATGATGGTAATACCAAGCATATGGTAACCGTAGTTACGCTGACTCTTCAAAGGAGCTCAGTGCTGACCTGGAGCAAGAACAAACTTGCTGCGTGAAGATAGCCTAGAAGTTTATACCCTGAACTACAAGTTGTCAAGATTGTGAGATATATCTCAAACACCGGTATCTCCTCTTCATGGTCATGCAAACTCTTAATTTTCTGAGACAATAATATTATGTTATACATAGACACCATATCAAGCAAGCCCAAATGATATAGTCAATGCACTTCAACAGTGATATGGGTGTTTTTGTAACAACTTTATGAGGATCATTGTATTCTGTATTGCATGCATATACTGAAGATGAGAGAGAGAGAGACAGAGACAGAGACAGAGAGAGAGAGAGAGAGAGAGACAGAGAGAGAGAGAGACAGAGAGAGAGAAAGAGAGAGAGAGAGAGAGAGAGAGAGAGACAGAGACAGAGACAGAGACAGAGAGAGAGAGAGAGACAGAGAGAGAGAGAGACAGAGACAGAGACAGAGAGAGAGAGAGAGAGACAGAGACAGAGACAGAGACAGAGAGAGAGAGAGAGAGAGAGAGAGACAGACAGAGACAGAGACAGAGAGAGAGAGAGAGAGAGAGAGAGAGAGAGAGAGAGAGAGAGAGAGACAGAGACAGAGAGAGAGAGAGAGAGAGAGGAGGAGGGAGAGAAGGGGGGGGAATGAGACATATGGTCACAGAGCATGAAGGCTGCTTTTCTGTTCAAGTGCTGTTTTGCAGGGAAGTTTCCAAGACAGAAGTCAAAACAACACATGTGAACGCGGGAACAGCTGGTAAGACCGACGTCGCGGGACAACAGAGGAATCTCAACAGTCATAGATCTTTCATCCGGCAGGCCAAAATAGCCACCCAGAAACCATGCAGGGCGAAACTAACGATAACGTGCAACTCATCTCACACTCGTCTAACCTAGTCCATAACCCAATCCAATCTGGTAAGAAGACATGTGTAAACTACATTGAAAAAGATAACGTGGAAATGACGCCCTGTCTGTACCGATACGGTTTCTGCCGTTTCTGATAGCCGGTCGGCTACAGGAGGAGCCTGCAAAGTCCTCGAGACGAATAGCCGACTCAACTCAACGGCACAAGTCTGCTGCACTCCATGACTTTGCCATCTCTAAAAGAGTCAAATAAACACGCGGCTGAGTGGGGCATATAGAGTTTCTCCGACACAGTTTCCTTTTAAGTCAACACCACTCAGAAAAGATACACCCGGCGACCATAAGTCAACACGGAATGACAAAACAGCCTCGTTTTTCCGTCTGTCTAAACATTCCACTGGGAGCTTTTTCCATTACCATGTTATAGTGAAACATCCAGCACTCACTGCCCGGCGGGAATACTACCGCAGTTTACTACACATGGCGAAAGAAGCGAAGAAGAAGAAGAAGAAGAAGAAGAAGAAGGAAAAAATACTGTAGATAATGCTTGATGACAGAACTTGAATAAAAACAGCAGATCAGGCATAAAGTTATGAAGTATGACTCAAAATAACCTTTGATATAGATATATTCTAACTCCCTCTTCCTGTTAATGTTACCCAGCTGCATTTCCTCATCTATCATAGCAAACAGCTTGCCACAGCTTGCATACAAGGAGGTATGGCAAAGCTCCAACATGTAGAAGAGCTCGACTTTTACAGCTTTGCAGAACAGTTCCTAAACAAATGATGCAAGAGACGGAAGATCCCACAGTTATAACAGTGTTTTTTTTATTTATTTTTGTATTTTATTGGAGCTCCACACCTGCTCTGTGCAGTGTGCGTCTCATTACCACATATCCCCAAGGAGAACCGTGTTTACATCGCTCCTTTTTATGGAAGTATTACTGTTTTTTTGTGTGTGTGTGTGGGGGGGGGGGGGGCGGGGGTGCAATTTTCAACCAGCTTTGCATCATTACCAAATAAGTGTGCACATGAACAAAGTTTAACTTCCTCCATCTTGCCTGGACCGAGAGCTCCCCATTCATTCGCAGAACTTCCTGGATCAAATGACATCACATCATACAGTATGATGTCATCTGGTCCAGGAAGTTCTGTTATTGAAGGTAGAGAGAGCAATAATGATAGTGATAGTAACAGTAGCTGTGTTTCCATTACAGTTTTTCGCAAAATAATTGCGATATTTCTACAACTTCGACAATGTACAATTGCGACTTGTAGGCGTTTCCATTGAAGTTGAGTTTGAGTGACGGCGCACACACCTGAACGCAATTCCCCGTTGCAGCAGCTGCCACAGTGATTACGCACGGGGATCTGCCCCAAATCACAACATGAAGTTGCAACGCATATAAACGAGCCTGATTATCAATTCAAAAGAACATGTTGCTGGCTGCGGTGAATGCAGTGAGCGCGAGAGGCAGAGGAAAAAAGGTAGCCTACACCTGCGCGCACACAGACAGGCAGCCTGTCACCATGGACTGATTTCTGTCATTAAACATGATCTTTTTTCCCCAGCTCCGCTTTTGCACAACACTCGTCTTTCTGCTAGGTAGCGTTGCTTCAAAGTTTTCCACTTGCTGCGGAGGTTTTGCCACGGTTTATCGAACCCTTTCTCCCTCATTTTCCTTTCATTTTCCGCTCCATTCCGAGAATGGGTCACATGACGTGCAAATGCGAAATTTACGTGTTTCCATTACCCACTTTCTATTGCGATATTTAGATTTTGCGCATTTCTGAGGTTAATGGAAACACGACTAGTGACACCATGGCAAAACGGCTCCAAATGACATCATTATATGACATCATTTGGACCAGGAAGTTCTGTGAATGAACGGGGAGCTCTCGGTCCAGGCAAGATGGAAGGAAGTTAAACATTGTTCATTTGCATATATAAGACCGATCTTGTAATGAATGATACAAAGCTGGTTGAAAATGAGAAAAGTGTCCCTTTAAGACAGGCTGAGGGAAAGTGGGAAACACTTCACCATGACACCTAACTTAACTTAACTTAACTTAACTTAACTTAACTTAACTTAACTTAACCTTAACTTAACTCCTTGGATGCTTTGAACATTACAAATCAATGATATGCAACAGTGTATTCAATTGTGGAGTTTTAGGAGAGGCTGAATATGTCACTTTGATGAATAGTGCATCAGACATTGACTGACAGACTGGAATCTCCTCACCATCTGTGGACCAGTGGCTAACGCAGACCAGCGTGCAAGTAGAAACAGATCCGGCAGGTAGCTAACTTGTGTGGCTCATACAGCACACACACACACACACACACTCAAATAATATGAATTGAGTACAGCTTTGTTGTCTCTGGTAGAAAGTAAATTGCCACCCGTCTATAGTGTTACTAACTCCCCACACATCAGCAACGCTAGACTAGGATAATAAGACGAAGGTGAACTGAAACAAGACCTCCACTCCCCGTTAAGAGTGGGTTAGAACAATTTCCTCAGACACCCAATCTATCACTGTCTTTCCCAGAGTGCCGTAAGAGGAAAGAAAAAAAAACTCCACTCCACTCCATCAAGTCGATAGCATCGACAGGCCCGAACGTGACCGAGCCCCGTCGCAGTCTGCATGTGACGAGAATATACATTGAAGTGGCGTCTGAGAAGTGACTCCCAGAGACTTAAGACCTACTCTAAAAAAGACGGCGTTCAGTTGAGGAAAAGCAGACACCGCGTCAAACTAAGGCCATGTTCCCCTATCGCTCGATGAGCCGGGGATCGCCGACCCTAAAACGCTTCCAGATTTTCACACCCTGTCTCCTCTGATTTCATCTGATTGCATCTCTCCCCAGCTGGATCGCCCGCAAAACACTATCTTCCCCCTCGGCTGGTTTCTACCAAAATGGTTTCTACCCCGCAAAGACTCGTCGTGGTTTCGAGTCAACTCGTGTTTCCTCTGATGGGGACTTTTTCGCCACCGGCCTTTACAGCGGCGGCAGCCTTAATAGTTACATCTAAATGAGACTCAAATGTGTGCTGCAACAAGCCACAGTACATCAGACTATATTTCATACTCCCAACGTTTGATGTCAACCATGCTCAATAGCAGATGCCCATAAAAACAGAAAGGGTCATTACATGAAAGACACGCTGCTCCTGATGCTCAATTTTGATCTGCCATGTGTACAAAATAAAGATCTTAATGTCTGTCAGCGCATGCATGAGAATGAAACAGATCAATCCCAGCATGTGCTACATGTCAGTTGTTGTTTTTTGTAATGAGGTGTGGTATCAACTTTTAATTGCTCTCTGAATCACAATAAATTGTGAGATTGCTTGCACAAGTGCTGGCAAAGACAATCATGCTAATATATAACGGCGATCCGGAATGAAATCCAGGGCCAAAACAAAAAATGATTCGAAACAGATCGGAAACCTGAGCGAAGGGGAAAAACAATACTCTGCAATGAAAAATATTTTTATTTCAATATATTGTCGCAACTTTTCTCAGTAGGCATCCAACTACTTGAACTGAGATAGACGTCCGTTCCTGCTGTGAAAGCTATGCTTTAGTCCAAATATTTGGAATCTTCAGATAACATCTCGCAGCATCTGGTCTTGTGCCTCCCAAGGCTTCAGTCTACTGGTCTGCCAAATTCTGCGAGCCATAGTGCTTCATTTTGAACTAAACAGACCATCAGTTGCATCATTTTGCTAGTTTCAGCTACAAAAAAAAACTAATGTAAAGGCCCAAATGTAACATTCGCTCCCAACTCAGGTTTCGATTAAAGCCACGACAAGAGCAATGTTAGCGAAGGAGAGCAGCGGAACCTATAGCCACCGCTTCAATTGCTCACTAGCCTGGCATATGGGTAGGATCAGGAAACGCAAGCCCATGTGATGTCACGACCAACTGACCCCAGGGTGACAGGTTTGGAGAGTGTTCCTGCCCAGTGGCCTCAGGCCAAAGTCAAGTATGTCAATGTTGTGCATGTGGATTTCATTTGAAGCAGCGTGTTTAGTTCAGAGTCACTTCAACTACGGCCCCCCCTCCATGGGAAACCCGCTCTCGGCAGGAAATGGTATGTTTTTGTTAGCAACAAACAGGCATAAATTACCAAAATGGCGGCGCGGTTGCCAATTCATCACACACAGCCGTATTGTTGCTTGAACACATCTGACATCAACATTGTTGTGTGAAGGTAATCACCATTAGGGATTTACAATCTGGCTAATTGATGTGAAAGTGTGCTCCTCCATACCGAAAGGTTGTGCAATAAAAGAGAAATATTTGTTTTGTGTCCGTTTGTTTTTTTTATATATCACAAAAACTGTTCAAACTCAGAAATATGTGGAGGAATTGTATCATGTAAAGAACATTGCTTTGGCTATCGCTCATCTAGGAGGGTCCAAGGCTTTCAATATATAGGCGATCTATAGTCAACAAACTGGATTGTTATTATTGTCATGTATTGTCATCACAAAAATGACTCATTTTGATCAAATGTTTACAGTACCAAGAAGAAATGCACAGTTGTGAATATTGTTGAGATGGTAGTATACCACAAATAAAGTAATTTCCCTGTTAAGGTGTGCTTACTTTTTTGTTTGTTTGTTGCTAGGACAGTAAAAGAAAAAAGAAAAAGAAAAAACCTAAAACGTCTGTGGTAACTATGATAACTAATTTGCGGGCCAATTCCATAAGAGGGGCCAGATCTATAACATGCAGTACAACAGAGAATAATACAAAGCATGTGTGAGGTATTTGATGGGGGAAAAAAAAATTGCATATAGAATTAAAAAATAACATTGGTGGCAAAAATACCAGTATTTCATTCAATTATAAGGTTCTATTGGACATTTTTTCCCCTCCCAAAAATGAGTTATCCCCATTATTCATAATCTTTGAATGTTATTTTATGATTCTGTGGTGCTATAAAAGTTTTGTGCTAGCTGGTGTGTCAAATCATTAATGTTCAAAATCTCAAAACTGCACTCCATCCAGAACCTTATATAATTATATGAGTATATTATATGAGTATGAGTTATTGCTGCAAATGTATTTGATTCATGTTGCTAATCACTGGTACAAAAATGCTAGTATTTCTCTGTGGCAAAGAAAAATGACTTGGGAGAGACTGCTGTCAAAAGAAGAGGCCACTACCCAAGGTAAGACAGCTCCACAGCACAATAGATGGTGGCTTATATGCAACAAAAGGATCCAAGGCCGTGCTATTTCTCTCTGTCCCCAGACAGAGGATAAGCTGCTGATAAACATGACATTTCACCAGGACATGAACCGATACATTTCTCTTTCATCACAACAATTCAGAGAATTGTATCAAAGCTTCCAGTGCAATTAATCAGCTCAAAACTCAAAATATAACTGTTTTGTATCGAGCTATATTAGTTGAAAGTCAAACTTGGTCATTTGTTATCTTCTGAGTTTCCTTGTTAATTGAGGCCTCTGGTATGGCCTACAGATGTTTTCAGTCAATTGCCTGATATTACATTTCACCCCGAGTGCTTTTTAATATTGTGCTGATAGACTGATCTCTTCCTTAGAAGGCAGAGCAATACTACAGATGCACAAAGGAATCGATCATCAATATTCCATAAACACTCTTTGTTTTCAGGCCTTGATTTTGGACCTCATCAACTAAACAATCTTCGCCAACACTGATTAATACCAATTATTGTTGTAGTAAAAGTAACACACTGTTGGTTTCCTGCCAAAGGCCTTACGCAGAGCTCTGTTAATTCAATTGTAAACAGATGTGCCACCCAGTGCCAAAGTTTGATTTGGACTGTGTATTTCTCTCTCTCAGGAGATTACTAAATAAAATGCTACACTTAAGGTTATGTATATAACCCCGGTTTCATGAATAATATGAGTGAGTTGACTCAGCTATGGGAGCAGACGTCATCTGTCACCTACAGAAGCATCACAATTGTATCTACACCAATATACCCTCATATTGGGATCGGATGAAAATAACGTTTTCACTGTCTGCCGCTAGGGGCAGTAACACCGTTCTTACAAGAGCGGCGGGGCGTGGTAACGTCGTTCGCAATGAACTTCTTCTCAAGAAGGGTTGTCTGATGAGTCAACTCACTCATATTATTCATAAAACCAGGGTTATATACATAACCTTAAGTTTTATTTCTAATAATCGTGAGTTGAATCAGCTATGGGATGTGAGAGCCCCCGTACGCCAGACAGCTCATAGCTTCGACCCAAAGGGAAGTTGCCAGCTTCCTTAAAGGAACACTCCGCCCATTTTCAACCAGCTTTGTATCATTGCAGCTTCCCAAGACTGCCTGCGCCACGCACGGGGCTGAGACGTTCAGTCTATAGAACCCAACAAAAGTAAGGGGCGAGGACCACCTCGCCGCCGCACAAATGTCCTGAATAGGCACCCCCCTAAAAAGTGACCAGGATGAAGACATCCCATGGGTCGAGGGCGCACGGAGCCCTTGGGGGAGCTGCACGCCCTGACTCGTATAAGCAAGCTTAAAGGAAGGCTATTCTCCGTGGATGTGCGCATTCAGAGGAAATAAAAAGAAACAATAACAGCCGCTTTCGAAGCCGCCCTCGAGCAACATCTGTTCACTTCCTGTACAGAATGATGCGTTTTGCATCATTCTGTACAGGAAGTGCTGGAATAAACTGCGGCGCTCTCGGCAAAGCCTCCACAACCCAATGTGAGAGGCGCTGCTTGGAGATGGGGCTTGCCCAAACAAGGGCTGGCACAGGAGATGAAAAACTGATCATTCTTCCATCCTGAGCCACCTTGTCCTCTCCATATACAAGTGTGTAGGGCACGGACTGGGCCTGCCGCTCCCCTGGAGGAGCAGAGGAGGCCACTCGAGCGATAGGAGAACAAGAACCCACAACCTTAGGCACAAAGGCCCGGGTTGGGCATCATCACCACCTCTCCATCTCCTGGGGCAAACTGAGTGCACGAGGGGTTGGACAGAGTTAAGCTCGCCTCCTGTAGTGGTTCAAACGGAGGGCCTCACAACCCCTGCAGAACCACAGCCAAAATCCCACGATGATACTAGGGTCTTGGATGCAGGGAGGTGGTCCCTGTGGACGCCCTTCATAAAAGTGCGCACCAGATCATTCTGGGCGACGGCGTTACAGTACCTCCAAGACCCAAGTGGGCAGACGACAGGGCAGCCAGGTAGACCTTTCACGTTGAGAAGGATCTGACCTCAAATATCAAGTCGTGGAGAAAAACCACAGTGGCTTTCTCAGAACAACGATAAGGATTGCGGCCCTTTCTTTGGCACCAGCTCTGGAGATAACAGCGCTGGGTGACTTAGGCAGAGTCTGCTTTTCTTCAGCGGCGATATCCCAGGCAGAGAAAGTGTCACTAAAAGTCTGGGTGTCAAAGAAATCAGGCAAAAATCACTAGACACCCTTCCAGCGGGCGTGACTCCAGCAGAGACCCAGGCAGAGTCGAGTGATGACGACAAAGATGCGGTGAGATCCGTGCAGGATAACGCCGCTTCCTTACCACCGGGGGTACTCTTCCCAGGCAGGGAAAGGTGTAGTCGCCGTCGAAAAACTAGCGTCCAGCGCAAGTCGTTAAAACCACTATGAACAGTTAAGCTAGCGAGCAACAGAGAGCTGATGTGCTCCTTCTGCGTGAGAAGATGTTTGACAAGGACGTTACCACGCCAGGACGCGCCGCTCCTGTATATAAAAGACGGTGCTACTGCCCCTAGTGGCAGACAGTGAAAATGTTATTTTCATCCGACCCCAATATGAGGGTATATTGGTGTAGATAAATGCTGATGCTTCTGTAGGTCGCAGATGAGCTCTGCTCCCATATCTGAGTCAACTCATGATCAGAAATAAAACCCATGGCAGGCCTGCAGTGTGTTTTAACCCATTGATACCTGATGCAGCATTTGCGTGTATATCCCTCATTTGTGTGTGTACCCCTTTAAGACGGTTCGCGGTCTTAAAGGGGTACACACACAAATGCTGCATCAGGTGTCAATGGGTTAATGTACTACACTACACTATGCAGCTGTTTGCTGAGTCACAGAGGGAAGAAAATGATTTGAAGTCATGCCACCAGTCAGCATTATACAATGATTATGCTCCAGGGAATGCAGCCAATTGTAGGTCAAATACCAAATATCACAAAATGACCTACAGTCCAAGTGAAATATTTTCTATAAGCTCTTTAGATTCCAGTGTTTGACCTCAAGGCATTACGCACACTGCTGAATTGCACACACGTGGCTCACTGTTACATGTCAGTGAGCTCGTGAGCTGTGCAACTTCTCCCTGATGAGAGAAAGACGGCAGTACACACAATAACTACTCAATAAAAATGTAAACAAACAAAAGGCCTGTGCCCATGTTAAAGCAATAAAGTAGTAGACCGCTACCATTTTGTAATGTGTCTTATTTTGTGTTGCTGTATTATAATCCTGTTTCTTAATGAAACGCTTTCTGGGATTTATATGACGTCTTCATGATCTTGAACATAAATAGTGTTTTACTTTGAGCATACAGTACAAAGCAACTATTAGAGGGGATGAATGAACATTTGCCAAAAGAAACAATCCTTGCAAAGTTTGCCAGTAGAATATTGCATTGAGAAACAACACAAATTTCACATGTTATGTTTCTTTAATAATCTTTACAGTGGGAAAAGCTAAATTCAACATGTTTATGTATTTTTGCACGTGAATGAAATAAATAGCAAAAAGAACAACAACAACAAAATAAAAAATAAAAAATGCAATATAAAGCAGAGTTGCTCCCCTGTAGTCTGGCAACTGTGCACCACGGGGTTCAAAATGAAGACATGGCTGAGGAGTGTTGGTTGGAGTCTTGGGAGGGAACGACACAAGCGGCGAGAGAAACCAAGCAACAGAAGAGAGAGACTGTAGAGACATCCTCAGCAGGGAGGTTTACCAACATCAATACACAACCAACAAGTACAACACTTCACCTGAACTATGTGTCACAATGTTGCCCGAACTAAACGGTCATTCAGAGTGCTGAGAGTCACCGCTCACAAATGATTTGGAAGTACCGTAAATTCCGGACTATAAGCCGCACCTTTTTTCCCGTTTTTTGGCCTTTTTTGGCCCCTGCGGCATATATAACGGTGCGGCTTATCTATGGATTTTTTCAAAAAAAAAAAAAAAATCTCTCTTTTTTAGCACTCTTTCTAACTATAAATCCACTTCTGTTTTAATTTCCTATCTTGCCCTCTTTTCACCACACTGTATGACACTGTATGACACTGTATGACACTGTATGACATTGTGTGCACTGTAAATAACAACACAGGTGGTGTTGTGTTATGTTGTTTTGTTGAAATGTTAATAAATGGGAGCATTACATATGGTAATTAAACATTAAAACACAATTAAAAAAAAAAAAAAAAAACCATTAAAACACCCGCGGCTTATAGTCCGGTGCGGCTTATATAAGAAAAAAATAGTCAACTTTGAAGGTGCGGCTTATACACCGGTGCACCTTATAGTCCGGAATTTACGGTAGTCTCTTAGAACAGACGAGTTGGCTTCCGCAATTTTCAAATGCTTCCGCCATACCTTCTGTACTTCGTGGGGGAGAATCATGCACCAACCGGAATGGGAAGCAGAAAGGCGGGTCTTCCGCTCATTAGTCCAATCAGAATCGCAGAAAGGCGGGTCTTCCGCTCATTAGTCCAATCAGAATCCAATATGCCGCATTTTTCGTGGACACACGTGTCGTGATTGGTCGGATTCCGTCAAACTTGAAGGTTTTTTTCCCAACTTCCTTGTGCATGTTCTGGGGGTGTAACGTACAGACTGTATAGCTGCATTCGCTGGATGTAGATGAGACAGTCTGTTTTAAGAGACTACTTATGGAAGCGCTTGAATCTGCACAACTGCTGGGAAGTATCTGTGAGTGCCCGGTCTCACAGCAGCGTCTCATAGCAGAGTCCAGGACATACATATACATACTGTACAGTAAATGGCTAAAGTACAGTTTGACTCTCGCATTGAGCTGCTGGTGTGAGAACTCTAAATTCACCTGGATGTTACATGGCTGTCACAGGAAACTACAACTTTGAATTGACCCTAAGACTATAACAGATTTAAGCAAATCCTTTGTCACATATGTTGCAAAGCTCAAATGGATCAGGCTATATACTGACAGGCTAACTACTGTAGCCATAAAATGCAGCTGTCTGTGATGCTGTAAACTGCTGAGAACTAAACGAGTTACGACCTGGTAACAGTGCCATCTGTATCATGCTTTTAGGGCCTGTGATACACTAGGAACAATATTGATCAGCGATAGGAAGCAGAATGGAGCCCAGAGTCTGACTATATGAATAGAAATGATTTGAAGAAGCAGTTTCTGTGTAATCAAATGCAAAACTGCTGAGGCAACTCCCTGAGGAACGTTGCCCAAAGAGTTGCCCTATCACTACCTTATGAGCAGCAGTAGTGATCTGGGTCGCTGCTCAGTTCATGTGACTGAAGTGGCAAACCAGTCTCAGGTAAGAACCTACAGTCTCAGGTAAGAACCTACAGTCTCAGGTAAGAACCTACAGTCTCAGGTAAGAACCTACAGTCTATGGTAAGAACCTACAGTCTATGGTAAGAACCTACAGTCTATGGTAAGAACCTACAGTCTCAGGTAAGAACCTACAGTCTCAGGTAAGAACCTACAGTCTATGGTAAGAACCTACAGTCTCAGGTAAGAACCTACAGTCTATGGTAAGAACCTACAGTCTATGGTAAGAACCTACAGTCTATGGTAAGAACCTACAGTCTCAGGTAAGAACCTACAGTCTATGGTAAGAACCTACAGTCTATGGTAAGAACCTACAGTCTCAGGTAAGAACCTACAGTCTATGGTAAGAACCTACAGTCTATGGTAAGAACCTACAGTCTATGGTAAGAACCTACAGTCTATGGTAAGAACCTACAGTCTCAGGTAAGAACCTACAGTCTATGGTAAGAACCTACAGTCTCAGGTAAGAACCTACAGTCTCAGGTAAGAACCTACAGTCTATGGTAAGAACCTACAGTCTCAGGTAAGAACCTACAGTCTCAGGTAAGAACCTACAGTCTAGGGTAAGAACCTACAGTCTCAGGTAAGAACCTACAGTCTATGGTAAGAACCTACAGTCTCAGGTAAGAACCTACAGTCTCAGGTAAGAACCTACAGTCTATGGTAAGAACCTACAGTCTATGGTAAGAACCTACAGTCTCAGGTAAGAACCTACAGTCTATGGTAAGAACCTACAGTCTATGGTAAGAACATACAGCCTCAGGTAAGAACCTACAGTCTATGGTAAGAACCTACAGCCTCAGGTAAGAACCTACAGTCTATGGTAAGAACCTACAGTCTCAGGTAAGAACCTACAGTCTACGGTAAGAACCTACAGTCTATGGTAAGAACCTACAGTCTATGGTAAGAACCTACAATCTCAGGTAAGAACCTACAGTCTCAGGTAAGAACCTACAGTCTATGGTAAGAACCTACAGTCTCAGGTAAGAACCTACAGTCTCAGGTAAGAACCTATAGTCTATGGTAAGAACCTACAGTCTCAGGTAAGAACCTACAGTCTATGGTAAGAACCTAGAGTCTCAGGTAAGAACCTACAGTCTCAGGTAAGAACCTACAGTCTCTGGTAAGAACCTACAGTCTATGGTAAGAACCTACAGTCTCAGGTAAGAACCTACAGTCTATGGTAAGAACCCATATTCGTCTTTTGATCAAGTCTCAACCCCCTTCCCTCCACATTTTCTCCCCAATTGTACTTGCCCAATTCCCGATCCCCATCGTTGCTCCACCCCCTCTGCTGAGGGGGTAGACTAGTTGTAGACTAGCACTTGCTTCCTCTGATACATGTGCAGTCCCCAGCCGCTTCTTTCCACCTGACAGCGAGGGGTTTCTCTCCGGCAGGACGTAGCGCGTGGGAGGATCGCGCTATCCCCCCCCCCAGTTCCCCTCCCCTCCAAACAGGTGCCCTGACCGACCAGAGGAGTGCAGCGACCAGGACACAAACACGAACCCCACCCGACTTCCCACCCTGCAGAGACGGCCAATTGTGTCTGTAGGAACGCCGCCTGACCAAGCAGGAAGTACCGCTACCGCTAGTACCGAATTTGAACCTGGGTCTCCACTACGCACACCCCAAGAACCTGTTATTCTTTACGCATAAAAGGCTCAGGCCAGTACTCAAGATGACATGTGTGGGTAATGACAAATAATTCAAGTAAAGTGTTACATCAGTATAAACTGGAACAAAACATTAAAGCTGCGACAATGAATAATCTATTGTAAACAAATAAATAAATGTCATTTGTGGAAAGAAAAAAAAAAATCCTTCAGAAATATAAAAACTGGCCAAAGGGAAAAAATGAAACGGCAACACATGAGGAGAATATGATAAGGAAGAGGTATCTGTGTGTTTCAGGTTGTTTTGATGGATGATGATCTGAATGACTTTCAGATGAAAGCTCAAATAGAACAGCTGAACCGTAACCTTTACTGACTGCATTGATAGTTTTAGGTTTAATAAACTGCATTGATTGATTGTGTCTCTGCGTTACCAGAATAAATAAATGGAAACATGCTAAAATAAAAACTCTTCACAATAAAAAACTGCCCACCGCGGTATACTGCAATTGTTTCTATAGCACCATATTATAATCACAGATAAAAAGATCAAAATGGCAAACATTATGCATTTTAATGTTGACTTTTCTGTTTTCTGCATTGCTTTTACCGGAGATAATGGGTTCAATCTTATCTTGTGCAAATCTCACGTTGACTCCCGTTCAGTCACAGATGTAAAGCAATGTTTAGTCCAAAATGCCTACTATATAAAATATCTACGGCATTTCATCATGATTTCCCATATCATGTACAGTATACTAACTAGACTATATACTCTGCAAATCGAAATAAAATATATTTGAACAATTAACTAATATTTTCCTATATTGATTGCTTTTCTATCTTTGTGCTTGTCAAGCCATTTATTTTTAACTGACTGTTGGAAACTTATTTGCTACTGGGATATCACATAAGTCAATGTAGACTGTTTCAAATATTTGACCTAAAAGAGATGAATCCATTTTGAATTGTATTTCAACTTACATCTATGAGTAAAAAGAAGAAGAAAAATAAAACTTCCACAATATCAAAAAATACTAATGAAACATGTTGTTTTGAAAATATTATTTTCCTCTGTACAAATGTATTTACTCATGAAGAAACAAAAGGTCTGATCAGGAGCACCAGTAAAAATATTAAATAGAATATTCAGTTATGAAAACTAGCTACAACAAAAAAAAATCACACTGTACAAAGATACATACAAAATACAGTAACAGTCATTCGCTGCTGTTCAATAAAGGTTCATAATATTAACTCTTATACACAAATATACACTTGTGTACTTCGGATACAGGATGAAGACAGCAATATCAACAAAGAACGTTTACTTCACGCTTCACATATGAAATAAGTTATTCATCATACAAAATATATGGCATTATTGGACAGCACTGTCCCTCTAATTTATGGGTTTTTAATTTGGATGCCGAGGCTGGAAATGGGATCCACGTGTTTTTAATGATTCCCTAAGTGGAGCAGCATTGTTGTTTTTTTCAATTCTAATCAGCACCATGCGGCTTCAGGCCCGTCTGGGTGGGCCGGGAGCTTCCAGGCCAACAGTGACGCTAGCTACCTAGCCTAGCGCTCCGATGAGTCTCCTACAGTTTAAGGCTACAAAAACACACTCGGCACACACAGGACTGAAGTACTCTCCCTGTCATTTTAGCACACACCCCCCAACAGCGAGGGAACAGAAGTGTCAGACGGGGAATAAGGAAGTACTATCGTACCGGCTTCCATGGTCGGCGGTGCCAGGAGGCGGAGCCTGGGCAGGGCTGCAGGTTGCACTGCTCCACGTGCGGAGGCTTGTCCAGGACGTCACAGTTGTGGTCGTTGAGCCTCTGGCCGTTGGGCCGTTGACACACCACCAGGCGGGTCCTCCTCCCCCCGCCGCCGCAGGTCTGGGTGCACTGGAGGCGAGAAATAACAAAATCAAGTTCAGGATATTCTTTTATTGTGTCTCGCCCTGGACTGAATTAAAGGAACACTCCACCCATTTTCAACCAGCTTTGTATCATTAGAACATCAGTAGTATATCAGAAAACTGTAAACGGTTTTGAAGTCTGTAATTTAATTTGACAGTTATTGAGTGTTAAAGTGTGGACCAGTGACATCACTGGTCCACACTAACTCAAATGAATAACTCATTAACTCAAATCAACTCTCAATAACTGTCAAACTATTCATCATTCATCTAGTTTGACAGTTATTGAGAGTTGATTTGAGCTAATGAGTTATTAATTTGAGTTAGTGTGGACCAGTGATGTCACTGGTCCACACTTTTAACACTCAATAACTGTCAAATTAAATGACAGACTTCAAAACAGTTTACAGTTTTCTGATATACTACTGATGTTCTAATGATACAAAGCTGGTTGAAAATGGGCAGAGTGTTCCTTTAAGCACTGTGTTTACAAGAACACTGTCCTTCGACCCACAGGTGTCTGTGTGTATGTGTGCGTGAGTGAGTGTGTATGTGTGCGCGAGTGTGTGTGTGTGTGTGTGAGAGAGAGAGAGATGTAGAGAGAGAGAGATGGAGAGAGAGAGAGATGGAGAGAGAGAGACAGATAGACAAAGAAGACATAACAGGGGAGAAGAGGTGAAAGACGAGAGGTGAGAGGTAACTTAAAGGGATAGTTCACATTTTTTAAAGTCTAGCCCTATTTGCTACTTATCAATTAAGATGTTGATTGGTAGAGTACTTTCTCAGCACAACTTCAGATGTTGTCGTCACTGGTCGGATGACGATCTTCTGCATGTTTTTTTAGTGGGGGGTTATGTACGGAGGAACCCCCTGGGGGGTACGGGGAGAACATGCAAACTCCACACAGAAAGGCCCTTTCGACGCGATAGCCCACCTGGGCAGTAGGCACTGAAGATATGGGGGGGTCACAACTCCAGCGCCCAAGGCGTCCCAGGTGAGAATCGAACCCAGGACCTTCGAGCTGTGAGGCAACAGCGCTTACCACTGCACCACCGTACCCCCATTTTAGTGAGCCTCAGTCAGCTTGTACATACAGGAGCGTGACCCTAGTGACCTTGCCCAACTTTCCAGAGCTACTATGAGGAACAGCATGGAGTAACATCATCATTGATAAGTAGCAAATAGGGCTAGACTTAAAAAATGTGAACTATCCCTTTAAGTTAAGTTAAGTTAAGTTAAGTTACCGTAAATTCCGGACTATAAGCCGCACCGGTGTATAAGCCGCACCTGCAAAGTTGACTATTTTTTTCTTATATAAGCCGCACCGGACTATAAGCCGCGGGTGTTTTAATGGTATTTTTTTTTTTTTTTTTTATGTTTAATTACCATATGTAAGGGTTCATGCACAGAGGGGATTGTCGGGAAAGAGATGGCTGTTTGAGGAAGCTCCCATTTATTAACATTTCAACAAAACAACATAACACAACACCACCTGTGTTGTTTTTTACAGTGCACACAGTGTCATACAGTGTCATACAGTGTGGTGAAAAGAGGGCAAGAGAGGAAATTAAAACTTATTATAGTTATATAGGATTTATAGTTAGAAAGAGTGCTAAAAAAGAGAGATTTTTTTATTTATTTATTTTTTGAAAAAATCCATAGATAAGCCGCACCGTTATATAAGCCGCAGGGGCCAAAAAAGGCCAAAAAACGGGAAAAAAGGTGCGGCTTATAGTCCAGAATTTACGGTAAGTTATCTCTTATTGTCCCCTAGGGGAATTCATCCTCTGCATTTGTCAACGCCTCTACTAGGAACTGTCCTAGAACTAGGAGCAGTGAGCAGCCCCAGTGCCTTGCTCAGGGGCACTGACAGGAGTGTTATTAACCCTAACATACATGTCTTTCAGTGGTGGTCCTCCCACTCGGAGCACCCAGAGGAAACCCCCACACTAACACGAGGAGAACATGCACACTCCACACAGAAAGGACCTGGGACGGACCGGGGTTCGAACCCAGGGATCTTCTATGCTGTGAGGCGACAGTGCTATCAACTGAGCCAAGGGAGGAATGGGGTAGAGAGAAATGGATCTGGGAATAGTTCTCAGAATGAGTAAAGTAGACAGAAAACGGTGTCCCTGAGCCTAAACAGGTCCTCACCTCTCCCCAGACACCATAGTTCCACAGAGGACAGGGCCCTGAGTCGCAGCTCTTGGAATCAGCAGGTTTGACTCTCTCATCACAGTATTTATTGCCGCGGCCGTCCGCATCCTGACAGACCACCACTCGCCTCTGGAAGCCCCCCGCACATGTGCTGGAACACTGGAGAAACACAAACAGTGTGTTACATGAGGACAGCATGAGGACTTACATGACCTGGGTTCTAAGCTAGTCTCCGGCTCCCAGATGAAATCGGAGAGCTCCGTCTACCGATCCTCTGGGAACTCCTTGTCAAAACGTGTTTCTCGAACGCCGGCAAGAACGAGATCCAGCGAATCCCTTTGTAACGCGGTCAGAACTTTTTTTAAACATTGAAAATGGATGTCCCCGAGCAATGTTACATTATTTGATTACATTTGATCCGTTTACAAGAACACATGTTCTGCATGTCACCACCGCCCCTTGTGCACGAAGGCTCTGGATTGATTCTGCGATTCAGTTGGGTTTTTTCAACTGAAATTTTTTCAAGTTTTTTAACAACGAAAGCTGGGAGAAAGTTCTCAGTCTCAAGTTGAGCAATGCGGATAGGGACTGAGACCTGAGTCTAGATCCAACCTGGACAAATACTCTAAATCTTAGCATGACACCCACAGCACACATGCACGCACGCACGCACACCCATACACACTCCTTCATGCTACATTTATCTGAGTTTAACCAAGACCAAAACCAGAGCGCAAAATGACACTGAACACTGAACAACTCAGCCTTGAACGGAGCAGCAGGTACATTCTGCATGTAATTACAATGACATATCTCTACTGTGGGAGTGAGTCCAGTCAGACCTCTAGATACTGTATGTGAGGAACATCTCCACTGTCTCTGGGAGTGAGTCCAGTCAGACCTCTAGCTATGTGAGGGAGGACAACACAAAGTGAGCCTGAACAGCAGCGCTCTCCTCTCAGACTGAAGCTCATCTTATGAGAGTAAGCAGCGTTATTATCGAGATGAAACACTCTGGTGGGAAGGCATTCCAAATAGAACCATGTTGTCCGCATGGCCTTTCTGAAGAAAAACATCTGCAAGCCAACATATCATTCGTTCCACTTGAAGGAACTGGAATGTTTCTTGGTTACTGAATGCCTTTTAGTGACATATGTACTTTCTACAGTCGTTGGTACTTTATGTCTTGCACTGTCCCTTTGTAAAGTCCTACTCTCCTCCTTATTCACCTTATGTACAAGAGGCAGTCTGCACTGAGAGACTAACAGGAAGTGCAAAACACAATCGGAAGTTCTGATTGTCTTTACACTTCCTGTTACTCGTAAACCTAGTCTGACTCATATGTGAGTCAAACTAGGTTTGACCAGGTGAGTCAGACTAGTTTGAGGCAAGACAGCCGGCGTTTTGAACAGGAAGTCGTGACACAATGGGTCAAGTGGGCGGGGCTACATAAGGTGAATACCATGGTAAAAACCTAAACACTTTACCTTACTACCAAGGTGCATGAACGGGGAAAGCTACTCGGCCAATGGCTGTTCCCCAAAAATGTATTGAAGGCATGAAGGTTTTCTGAGGAAACGCGTTGCGTTTTTTTTGTACCAATTACAGTTTCTTAGAACAGCAATCTGTAAATCTTATTAGGTTTGGCAAACTAACAAATTCCTACGCACGGCAATGAAAAGTGATTCGACTTCTGATTCGTAAGATCATTCTAGCACAGGCCAAAAATACACAATTTCCTCAAAGATGACATGCTGGACATACTGCGCCCCAGGGTCCCGTCCTCCACTGGTTGTCTGACGAGGGCACGTTCCAGCTGCTGTGCCCGGGGTGGTGGCCCGGGTCCTGGGGGTATCCGTAGGGCTGGTCGTTGACCCGCTGCCGCTGGTACACAGAGAGGCAGGGCGCAGCCGTACATTCTTGCTCCGTGCTGGGCCTCTCGTCCGGGTCACAGAAAGACTGGTCCACTGGCTGGTGGTAGTTACTGCACACCACCTGTCTGCTGGTTCTCCCCACGCCACACGTCACTGAGCACTGGGCACAGGGGTGACAGAATGCAGTCTGTCACAATGTTCTTCAAATACGAGGGATCAGCCGATAAGCATTTTGGTAAACATACCTGGGGGGAAAATGGCAATGGGACCCTATGGAGCCAGATGCTCACTCTAGCCCCCCGGCTGTGTTGTTTACATTTTAAAAACGGCGACAGTTCACACAACTGTAACACGACATGCATAATATTATACATCAAACTCTTGAGCTACTTCTGCTCTCACTCAGAATGTATAAGCGATGTGATGTATAGTTTTTGAGATATTAACGTTTGTTTGGAACAACTCGTACTAGTTAACTGCTGCGGGCTTCCGCATTTCTGGGGGATTGTGATGTCACGCCGATTCGTCCTATAGCACTCACAGAACTTGAATGGATAGAATGGTCCTTCCACTGTTCGCCATGGTAATATGGCTTTTAAAACAGGAAAATGGTGATTATGGAATTTAAAGGGTTAATTGCTATAAAGTCACACTTTCGTGAGAACTGCACAGATGCGTCTGTTGCTCGAGTGTTTAGTCAACTTTCAAAACTCAACTGGAAGCAGAGGTGTGGGACAAGTTTAAAATAGCTTTATCAAAGAGCGTACTTCTCGCGCTAGCTCAACATTAGCATATTAGCTCTGCACTCTCCTTAGCGACGTGCTGTTACTGTAAGTCCGTTAATACAGAAGCCAGCCCAACAGTATAGGCCCTAACATAAAAATGGCCGCCGCTCCGACCACCATGGAACGTTGATTTGAATGAGAATGAACGTTCTATCCATTAAGTTCTATCAGCGAGGTTGGTGTGGGGGACTGGCAGAAAATCCAATAATCAAAGCCATAATTCATCTTTAAAAACAGAACATTTCACTACCGTTCTGACAGCTCTCTTAGAATAGCTCAAATAAATAAATAGATATAATTTTTTGTGTAAATGAACGCTGAGATGCCATTAAAGGACAAAACCCCTGATTTCTTGTCTTTATCCCGCTCTGTGAGGCCCTTTCTGAGGTTTTCCTCCATTTCTTCTCTAATGAGGTTTTTGTGAGACTTTTTCCTCGTCCTCATTGGGAGTCTGAGGTTGGGGGGTGTTGTTCTCATGTATTGTTTCATGTTGTGGCCACTGTGAAGCCCTTTGAGCCTGTAATTGTGTTTGAGGGCGATACAAATAAACTAGATTTGATTTGGCTTGAAATACAATGCATTGAAGACGTGATTTTTGTCCTCTCGGTGAAGCTGAACGAACTTCGATTCGTTAACATCAAAAGGGATGGATCAGAAAATGTGTCAATATCATTGTAAATCACCAGGCAATGATGTCACTGTGTCCACAAAGCATGGTCTCCCTTTCAGTGTCAATGAAACAACCAAATTTGTTTTTTCAGTGACATCACCTACAGCCTTGTCTTGTTTCCTGCTTTGGGAAAGACTCGCGTTCCCAAATCAAGACTGAACATGGGCAAGAGCAAAAGAAAATCAATTGGCCATTTTGTTTCAGGGCGACTTCTCCCCTTTTAAGTTCTTGGAAAAAAAATCAGAACTGAGTGATTACTGTAAGCCTCTGTACTGGAAAACATCTGTATTGATTGGACACAGTGTTGGATGTATTACTCACAGGAGACCACTCTCCAGCGCGCCACTGGCCACAGGGGCTGAAGCAGGCGGAGGACTCCGGGGGGCGGGGCAGGTGGGCACAGTGCGATTCGTCCGCCACTCCTCCCTGGGCGTCTCTGCAGCTGACGTAGCGCGCCTGCTTCCCCTTGCCGCAGGACACCGAGCACTGGGGGAGGACACGCACATACACGCATAGCTGAAATAAATATCCCTCTCGTCTGGAATTTCAAAAATGTTTTGCATGTGCGGTTGTATCTTGTGGGTCTTAAAACTTCTCCAAGATGCCATCAACAGCACTCCATTCTTAGTCTCTTAGAACAGACGAGTTGGCTTCCGCAATTTTCAAATGCTTCCGCCATACCGTCTGCACTTCGTGAGGGAGAATCATGCACCAACCGGAATGGGAAGCAGAAAGGCGGGTCTTCCGCTCATTAGTCCAATCAGAATTTTTTTAAGGCGGGTCTTCCGCTCATTAGTCCAATCAGATTTTTTTTTCGTGGACACACGTGTCGTGATTGGTCGGATTTTGTCGAACTTCCTTCCAGACTGAAGGTTTTTTCCCAACTTCCTTGTGCATGTTCTGGGGGTGTAACGTACAGACTGTTTAGCTGCATTCGCTGGATGTAGATGAGACAGTCTGTTTTAAGAGACTGCTCCATTCTAACACGGATGTGCGGCGCAAAATCAACTTCATCGGGTAAACTGTCAAGCAATTTATCATCCGCCACCAAATTTATCACAGTTTTTTTTTAAAGCTGCATTATGCAATTTTGGGAAGTTGGTGGCCCCAAATGGCAGTGAGAGTTGAGTTGAGTTGAGTTTAACTTTATTGTCCCATAGGGAAATTTGTCTTAGGCAATTTGTACAGCAGCAATAGAGCGTGACAAACGTAACAGACAGTACAGTACAGCTGAAGACAATCAGCGCGTAGACAAGAGGACAACATAGTCAGACATGATGCAGCCTGGGCTACGAGTTAACAACTCTACCTAACCACGTATTGCACTTCAATATTGCACTTCAAGTATTACACAATCCCAAAACCGCATTTCAAACCAATACCATCATAAAACCATGGTTCCTTAAACAAAAAACATTAAAACCACTGACTGTTGACGAGAGGTAACTGCATGCATGTGTATCGACCGATGGTATCGACTGCCGGGCTGTGATTGCTTTATACTTGGGATGCACTAAAGGCTTTAAAAGGAAATCGGCCCGAAATGACCTTTTCTGCAGCTATGACAGGCAGATAAAATGATTTTTTAATTATGCCAATGCTTGAATATATGGCATGTTTTACATAACCAAAGTTGTTGAAGTAGTTTTATTGTTTTGCCCAGCAGTGAATGTGTACATTTTGAAAAGCATTGTATTTATGTCTGCATCTGCCAGTGGGCCATCATGATAAGAGTAATTCTTAATTCCACTATCGGCATTCGGTCAAAAGAGTTGGCAAATATCTCCACACAAAAGAAACATGGAAATGTCTTCCTTTGAGGTCATCTGAAATCTTATAATTTGTATTTTTAAGATGCTCAAAAACATGATTTTTTAAAAAGTTTTTGAGTCCACATTTTGTGTGCAGTGACAACATTTCCCAGTGGTCTTACGGACAAAAGCAGTAAGTCTTACGCATCATCACCCAATGGGCGGGTGTTCCTTTGTTTACCTTGGGGGGTAAACCACAATCTCAGGAAACATCTTTTCATCAGTGTGTGTAACACAGTGGACCTTTCACATTGTCGTCACAACCAGAGGCATGCAGGATATGATGATCGACCCTCTCTGGTGCCCTGAGGTGACTCCTCCCCTAGGCCACGTTCAACCTGCTCATACTCTCCAGCTGAAGCCCAGCCAGCTGACATGACGCCCCTAGGCCACGTTCAACCTGCTCATACTCTCCAGCTGAAGCTCCAGCCAGCTGACATGACGCCCCCTAGGCCACGTTCAACCTGCTCATACTCTCCAGCTGAAGCCCAGCCAGCTGACATGACGCCCCCTAGGCCACGTTCAACCTGCTCATACTCTCCAGCTGAAGCCCAGCCAGCTGACATGACACCCCTAGGCCACGTTCAACCTGCTCATACTTCTCCAGCTGAAGCCCAGCCAGCTGACATGACACCCCTAGGCCACGTTCAACCTGCTGATCCTCTCCAGCTGAAGACCAGCCAGCTGACATGACACCTGTAGGCCATGTTCAACCTGCTCATACTCTCCAGCTGAAGCCCAGCCAGCTGACATGACGCCCGTAGGCCACGTTCAACCTGCTCATACTCTCCAGCTGAAGCCCACCCAGCTGACATGACGCCCCTAGGCCACGTTCAACCTGCTCATACTCTCCAGCTGAAGCCCAGCCAGCTGACATGACGCCCCTAGGCCACGTTCAACCTGCTCATACTCTCCAGCTGAAGCTCCAGCCAGCTGACATGACGCCCCTAGGCCACGTTCAACCTGCTCATACTCTCCAGCTGAAGCCCACCCAGCTGACATGACGCCCCTAGGCCACGTTCAACCTGCTCATACTCTCCAGCTGAAGCCCAGCCAGCTGACATGACACCTGTAGGCCATGTTCAACCTGCTCATACTCTCCAGCTGAAGCCCAGCCAGCTGACATGACACCCCTAGGCCACGTTCAACCTGCTCATACTCTCCAGCTGAAGCCCAGCCAGCTGACATGACGCCGCTAGGCCACGTTCAACCTGCTCATACTCTCCAGCTGAAGCCCAGCCAGCTGACATGACGCCCCTAGGCCACGTTCAACCTGCTCATACTCTCCAGCTGAAGCCCAGCCAGCTGACATGACGCCGCTAGGCCACGTTCAACCTGCTCATACTCTCCAGCTGAACCCCACCCAGCTGACATGACGCCCCTAGGCCACGTTCAACCTGCTCATACTCTCCAGCTGAACCCCACCCAGCTGACATGACGCCCCTAGGCCACGTTCAACCTGCTCATACTCTCCAGCTGAAGCTCCAGCCAGCTGACATGACGCCCCTAGGCCACGTTCAACCTGCTCATACTCTCCAGCTGAACCCCAGCCAGCTGACATGATGCCCCTAGGCCACGTTCAACCTGCTCATACTCTCCAGCTGAAGCTCCAGCCAGCTGACATGACGCCCCTAGGCCACGTTCAACCTGCTCATACTCTCCAGCTGAAGCTCCAGCCAGCTGACATGACGCCCCTAGGCCACGTTCAACCTGCTCATACTCTCCAGCTGAAGCTCCAGCCAGCTGACATGACGCCCCTAGGCCATGTTCAACCTGCTCATACTCTCCAGCTGAAGCCCAGCCAGCTGACATGACGCCTGTAGGCCACTTTCAACCTGCTCATAGTCTCCAGCTGAAGCCCAGCCAGCTGACATGACGCCTGTAGGCCACGTTCAACCTGCTGATACTCTCCAGCTGATACATCGCCGGTACATCATTGTAAACAATGGCTGCGAGGATGAATACCTAATGCAATCACAAGGCTCCAGCTCAAACACGCACGCTAATATCCCGCTCGTATCAATGACACTCCAAATTCCATGACTTCACACAAAGACGATGGCAGCCCCATGTGAGTGAGTGAGAGAGAGAGAGAGTTTGTGAGTGTGTGTGTGTGTGTGTGTGTGTGTGTGTGTGTGTGTGTGTCTGATAGACCACACTGACGCTAGCCCCTTTGACATGTGAGCTCACACCGACGTTCAGATTGACAGACGGGGTTCAATCGGAGAAACCGTACACTGGTGTTTAGATGAAATCTGGTTTTCATTTGCAACCGGCAACAATGCAAAGCACCAGAGAGACAGAGGGGCCTCCCATGCCCCAGACAGTGGAGCGTGCGCATGTGTATGTATGCGCACGTGTGTGTGTGCGTGTGTGTGTGTGTGTGTGTGTGTGTGTGTGTGTGTGTGTGTGCGTGTGCGCACTGCGTATGTATGTGTGTATACAGCAGGGGGTATGAGAGACAATGCCAGATGAACAGTATGGCCTGTACAGTGTGTACTGTACTATCTGAACAAAGGCATTCTGGGAGATGCGATGAAAGTTAATACATCATCCTCGATTTGTAAACACATAATTGGGGACACCTGTCATCACTGGAGACATGCATGGCATTCTGTTACATAGACACGGAGACGTCACACACACACGTGCATACACATACCGGTGTCGGGAGTAACTAGTTACTAAGTAACGCATTACTGTAATTCCACTACTTTTTCTGGTAACTTTTTTGAGGGAAGTAACTAATAACTGTAGCTTCATTAAATACTCGTTTTCAGTAACTTGCCCGACACTGCATATCCGTTGTGTTTTATTGTTCCGCTACTTACGTCTCATCATAGTGATAATGGGGACAATAATAGATCAAATTTGATAGTTGTCTTGTCCCACACTGTGCCGCAGCAAGACTAAAATGATGCGTGCATTCACAAGAGAATTGAAGTTAAAAATAATATAGTAACGCAAAAGTTACTCTCCCTAGTAACTAATTACCTTTATTATGCGGTAATGTGTAAAAAGTCATTCAAATACTTTTTGAGAGAAGTAGTACTAGCACAGTTACTACTAGTAACTAGTAACTGTAACACATTTTCAGTAACTTAGCACACACACATACACACATACAGTGTTGGGCAAGTTACTTTCAAAATGTAATATACTACATATTACTAGTTACTTTCATTTGAAAGTAATAAGTTACTTTACAATGTTACTTTCTGTGTGGAGTAACTCGTTACTTATTACATTACTTTTGCATTACTTTTACCAAAACAACAGCAGCAGCAGAATGACATCGCTGCCCCGGAACCATCCCGAAAAATAATTTCAACCGCCTTGAAGTCAGTGTAAACCGCCCAAAATTCTAAATGTTATCCTTTTCCTTTGTTATTGTCATCTGTAGTGGTTATTTGCATAAAAACACACAGTTTGATTAGGAAATGATTGTATCTTTTTTTAAATATGTGCTATGATTTAATAAAATGTAACTCAATTTGTAACTTGAGTTACTTGACAAAGTAACTGGTATAATATTACTGAAATCCTATAAGTAATAAGTTATATTACTGAGTTACTACTAAAAGTAATATATTACATGTAATATGTTACTTTTGTAATGAGTTACCCCCAACACTGCATAGCATACATACAGTACACATAAACAGACTGTCAATCAATAGCCCATATTTCCTCAATTGTGAAACGCAGTAAGCCCGATGCCAGTGTTGTGATTGCATCAGAGTGCTAACCACTGAGCAGATCATTTTTCAGCGAGCTGCGGTAAAGAAAGTCGTGCGGAAAGATGAGGATGTCTCCAACGAAGAATGATGAATGTCTTTTTTTCTCTCTCTTACATTTCGCAACATGACGCTGGCACTCACTATGGCCATGTAACAAAACAGTACTCAAAAAAGAATTGACTATTATTCACCACAGCACACATTCTTTGTGTATGTTCTTTGGATTGTAATCTGGTGCTGATGTTTCCTCACCGTAGTCCAGGAGCCGTATCTCCACTGAGTCAGCAGCTGACCGGAGCTGTCAGGTCGAGGTGTGCTGTGCGGAGGAGAGGCCCACGGACACGCCGCCATCTCACAGTCCTACAAGTGGACGCAGACAAACGAGCATCATGTCTATCAAACTTGTTAGTGTGCGTTTGTGTACGTGTGCTGAATATAGTATTTTATTTCAAATTGTTTTTATTCGTTTTTAAGCAATACAAACAAGAAAAAAAAAAACCTGTAGAAGACAGACAATACAAAATAGGTGCATGGTTGCATGATGTCATACATGTATACAATCTCCTGAATAATTGTGACGCAATGACAACCAAGTGTAAAAATAAAACCAAAATAATAGAGACAAGGAAAGAACAATAGGGGAGTGGGAAGAGGGTAGGGTAGAGCTGTTAGGGGCTACTAATCTAAAGTTCTTGCATCAAATTCCTTCTGATAATAATCTAAGAAGGGGTGCCAAGTCATTTCAAACTTTTCCAGAGAACCCTGGACTGTGGGGCGGCTTTAGCTCAGGAGGTAGAGCGGGTCGGCCAATGACGCAAGGGTTGGCGGCTCGATCCCCGCTCCCTCCCAGCTGCCGTCGTTGTGTCCTTGGGCAAGACACTTAACCCTCCTTGCTCCCGATGGTGTGTAGGCACCCTGCGTGGCAGCCTGCCACCATCGGTGTATGAATGGGTGAATGTAGACTATCTACTGATTGTAAAGCGCTTTGGATAAAAGCGCTATATAAATGCAGGCCATTTATCTGACTTTTTCTAGTTTAAGAAATGACATTACCTCACGAATCCAGCGTGAGTGTGATGGAGGTGTGGGCGATTTCCAGCTAAAAAGAATAAGCCGGCGAGCTAGTAATGTTGAAAAGGCCATTAGATCTGATTGATGTCTGGATATCCCACTGTTGCTAGGGGCAACCCCAAATATTGCAGTAATTGGATCTGGGTCAATCTGTTTTTGACATATATATGAGAATGTATTAAAAATGTCTGACCAGAATGTGTACAATTTTGGGCAAGTCCAAAACGTGTGGCCCAGAGTACCCGGAAACTGATGGCATCTGATGCAATTTGGGTCTGAGCCAGGATATGTGTGCTGAATATAGTAAAGGGGGGGAAAAAGGCCTCGAGGCAGGCTTAGGAGGTCAATGGTTCAGCTCCACACACACACACACAGTGTCCATCAATG
>NC_139652.1:12565455-12572955 GCF_964638095.1 Poromitra crassiceps
GAGGTGACGCAGGTGGTGCTATCACTCTGCCCGCTTGTGTGCGTGTGGGTCTGTATTAGGGGTGTCAAAAATAATCGATTATAAGATGCATCGCGATGCGGACGTGCACGATTCTGCATCGATTCACAAATGTCAAAAATCGATTATAAAAAAAAAAAAATAATAATAATAATCAAATAAAATATAATGGAAGTACATGCAGTTGTTTATTTTAATTATGGATAATAATACAATGCAATTCCAAATGCACTTTTATTTTAAAAGTAGCCACACAGTGAGAAAAAAGAAAGTGAGAAAAAATAAATCATGTATTGCGGAAAAAAGTGATGCATCGATTTAAGATGCATCGAGATGCATCGATAATCGTACTCGAATCAAATCGTAGCCCTCTGAATCGTAATCGAATCGAATCGTGAGGCCAGTGAAGATTCACAGCCCTAGTCTGTATGCATGTGCACATGTCTGCATGTGTGTGTGTGTGTGTGTGTGTGTGTGTGTGTGTGTGTGTGTGTGTGTGTGTGTGTGTGTGTGTGTGTGTGTGCGTGCAGTGTGTGTGTGTGAGTCAGAGCGTCACCTCGCTCCAGTCGCTGGCAGACCACTTGGGACAGGGCTGTTCGTTGCAGACCTCGCTGACGAGCCTCTGGTGCTCGCTGCACTCTCTGTCCACCAGCCGCCTGCCCAGGTTGTTCATGCAGTACGACTCTCTGCTCCGGCTCCCACGACCGCATGACTTAGAGCACTGTGGACATAATATATAATATTAATACATTATATATATAATATAATAACATAATATACCACATATTTACAATGGCTCAGCCCAGGGTGGGAATTTCGTCATTTTAGGCCTTCGGTGCCGCCATTTTTTTTAGGCACAAAGACCACATGCCAGGGCACAAAGGCCATTGCTCTAATTGACATCGTGAAGAGCGATTTTTCTGAAATGTGTGTTGAAATGAGCCAATGACACATCCTTTGCATAGGGCAGGCTACATTAAACCACTGATGCTTTTAAAGCAACTGACAGCAGCAGGCTGGTAGCAGGGCACTGCCAAGGTGGCCTTATAGGGATCTCAGGGCATCACGGCCAGAGGGAGGGGCAACGGAGGCCATGACCTCCATGGCCTCCGTGTATAATGACCAGTGTTGGGCAAGTTACTTTCAAAATGTAATATACTACATATTACTAGGTACTTTCATTTGAAAGTAATACGTTACTTTACAATATTACTTTCTGTGTAGAGTATCTCGTTACTTATTACACTACTTTTGCATTACTTTCACCAAAATAACAGCAGCAGCAGAATGACATCGCCGCCCCGGAACCATCCCGAAAAATAATTTCAACCGTCTTGAAGTCAGTGTAAACTGTCCAAAATTCTAAATGTTATTCTTTTCCTTTGTTATTGTCATCTATAGTGGTTATTTGCATAAAAACACAGTTTGATTAGGAAATAATTGCATCATTTTTAAATATGTGCTTTGATTTAATAAAATGTAACTCAATTTGTAACTTGAGTTACTTGACAAAGTAACTGGTATAATATTATTGAAATCCTATAAGTAATAAGTTATATTACTGAGTTACTGCTAAAAGTAATATATTACATGTAATATGTTACTTTTGTAATGAGTTACCCCCAACACTGATAATGACATCTTCCTCTTTGTATTAAACAATGAGTAGAATGATTCACAGTGCGAATAAGGGCACTGCTTTTGTAATGAAAAGCTGCAAACAATTAAGTCATGAGGGAAATTAAATGAAGCAAGAAATAAGCAATTATCTTCAACCTTTCCCCCATCTATTCTGTCCAAAAATACAGTTATGAAAATGGAAAACATGACTTAGAGCCCAGTACCTGTCCAGCCTGGACTTGGTTGCACTCGTATAACTGCTTATAAAGTGAGCATATCACTTGCGTGATATAACGTGCATCAGAGACTCACGTTTTTGTTTCTTTCAGATGATAATGAACCCTGTACTCATGCCAGCACGTTCACGTACCTGTGACCAGGCGCTGTACTGCCAGCTCTTCAGCAGACAGTCCCCGTGGCAGGGCTCTCTGCTCTGGGGCTTGGAGAGTTCCCCGCACGCCCTGGCCTCCACCCGCTCGCTCTGCCTCTTCAGCGCGCTGTACTTCATACACTGGACGTCCAGGCTGCGGTAGCCTGGGCCACATTTAGCGGAACACTCGCTCTTTCCAGCTACATGCCACCTGGGTGAGAGGCGGGGGGGGGGGGGGGGGGGGGCAAGACGTGTGCAAACGACAGAATAAGGATTGTTAAGCTGTCATATTTGATATATATCAGGTTCATCAAATCGTCTGAGATACTTAGATGTCTGTGTGTGTGTGTGTGTGTGTGTGTGTGTGTGTGTATTCAACTCTTTATTGACAGACACATAAGGTCCAATATGAAGACACACAAGCAAAAAAAAAAAACACTACATTTAAAACACAAAAAAATAAAACAATCAGAACACTAAAGTAAGGCACTATACCAGTGTTTCCAAATGCACGATTGGTATTTCACACTACTGAAACTGGGTTGAGTCAGCAGCATGATAATCAAATTATGAGATACATTCAAACGACAAATAAACTTAAACGTCAGATTTCTCAGAAGAGCATGAAAAGTGCACACTCCTACTTCACAAAACAATTGACTGGCACTCGACCATCTGGGTTTTCTAAGTAGAACCCTCATACAATCATTATAAGCAACCTGCAGCTTTTTAATGCTTGTCTGCTTATATTTTGTGTGTGTGTGTGTGTGTGTGTGATTCAGGGTTCCCACACCTTCGAGGGCTTTTCAAGGACTTTCCAGGCAACAATTCCCTCAAATTCAAGGACTCTCCAACACAGCAGAGTTTGAGACACAGATCAAGATTAAATCATTATTAAATAATTACTGTTACAACAGTGATTATTTTTACAACGAGAATGAGCAGCTTTACAGAAGCTCACAGAAGCTGATTGAAGAGAGAGTGCTGCGTTAACTGTGCTGTGTTAACGTTACGTTAAAAAAAAAAGGTTCAAAATGTCTATTCTTGCACAAAATATATCAATTCAAGCCATTACAATGACCCGTGACTATTTATAAAGTATCAAGTTTTTCAAAAAACTTTCAAGGCCTTGATTTTTTTTTAAATCAAATTCACACACTTTCAAGGAGCCGTGGGAACCCTGGTCCTGTGTTTGCTGTACGTGACAGAAAGTGTGTGCGAGTGTACGTGTGGCGTGTGTGTGCGTGTCTGTGTGTGCGTGTCTGTGTGTGCATGTACAGCATGTGCACCTGAGTTCACAGTCGGTGTTGCAGGGCTCGGCGACGGCCCCGGGACGAGGTAAATGTTCACAGCGTTGGTCCGACACCTCCAGGTGATCGCTCTTGCGCACGCACACCGCCTTGCGTCTCCGCTCACCTGCGTCCACGCAAACCCACCACCACCACCACCACACACACACAGACGCACACGAAGAAAGGCAAGGTTCCAATTAGAACCACATCTGGCAAACGGCTCGCTCGCCAAAAGATCGCATTTCCTCCCCTTTAACTCGTCCGATCGGCTTTCTGACATGGAGCCCCCTTCGCGCTACAGCCTCGGGGGTCCGCGGCGCGGCGGTCTCCGACCCCGTGGAGCAAAGCTGTCCTACTGGAGATCCTGCTGATGATGAACCCACAGGAAGCCTCACCGCGCTGCCTCCAGAGGGGGAGATTTGAAGGGCTTAGTCGGGTTAAGGGCCAGGCTCAGGGGAAGGTGTAAGGAGGAGATGTGGTTGGCCGGGGGTCACACTGGGGATGCCGGGAGGGGCTTTATGGGGGGGAGGTGATGGGTGAACAAGGTTTTTAAATAGGCGTGTGTGTGTGTGTGTGTGTGTGTGTGTGTGTGTGTGTGTGTGTGCGTGTGCGTGCGTGCGTGCGTGCGTGCGTGTGTGTGTGTGTGTGTGTGTGTGCATCAGTGTTGGGGGTAACTCATTACAAAAGTAACATATTACTATGTTACTATTATTATGTAATATATTACTTTTAGCAGTAACTCAGTAATATAACTTATTACTTATAGGATTTCAGTAATATTATACCAGTTACTTTGTCAAGTAACTCAAGTTACAAATTGAGTTACATTTGATTAAATCAAAGCACATATTTCAAAGAGATACAATCATTTCCTAATCAAACTGTGTGTTTTATGCAAATAACCACTATAGATGACAATAACAAAGGAAAATAATAACATTTAGAATTTTGGACTCTTAACACTGATTTCAAGGTGGTTGAAATTATTTTTCCGGATGGTTCCGGGGCGGCAATGTCATTCTGCTGCTGCTGTTATTTTGGTGAAAGTAATGCAAAAGTAGTGTAATAAGTAATGAGTTACTCTACACAGAAAGTAATATTGTAAAGTAACTCAAATGAAAGTAACTAGTAATATGTAGTATATTACATTTTGAAAGTAACTTTCCCAACACTGGTGTGTGCGCGCGTGCGCGTGTGTGTGTGTGTGTGAAACCGGGTAGGACAAGAGAAACAACATGAGGAAGTGAGGAGGAGTTGCTGACAGCACTGACACAACATTGGGAAAAGTTGGAAAATCTCCATTTTCGCACACGCTTCATTCATAAATCTTCCTCCTCGGTCAGGTCATGTGATCAGCGGTAGCGAGGCCCGGTCAGTAACTTTATTGGACGTCTGAGTGTAGTAAGAAAAGGCAGCCATTGTGGAAGAGAGGCTTGTTAAGAGTGTAATGTGCAGAGAGTCAAAGCAACGCAGCTGCCACCAAGACAGCTCACTGACTGTAACAACGCTGTAGGAAACATGTTAGGGCTGTTAAAAATCTTCCCTTTCAAAACTCCACACTTTTTCCAGACCTTCATTATTTGACTGGATTTGAAGATTATCGTCAGTGTTGTTTATGCTTTATGACGACAGCCGCTGTCAGCTAGGCCATGTGTAGATCCTATTCACCTCATTCCTGGACTTACGTTTCCCATGATTCTCAGCGGTTGCCGGTTGTCGACTTCCTGTTTACATTTTTTTCACCAGCAAGGACGTGCGCGCCGCTGTCAAAGAGTGGGAACGTTTGGCTTATTTGACCCGAAATGGCTAAAAATAGTAACGTTGTGTGGTTGCATAGCGGCGATATTTTACAAAAACGAGGTGAATGTCAATTCACTCGTACTGTATGGGCTTATTTTAGCCGAAAAGAAATAGTATGTGGTTGCATAGCGGCCGCTTTTGTTTTGAAGGCTAAACGTCCAAACCGGAACTCTTATTTGGTCATGAACGGAGCTTTAGCGGTCTCTCTCTTTCAAGATTCAAGATATTGTCACTCCGTTGTACAATTATGCAGGTGTGAAATTATTGTGCTGGGGGGCATCATTACAAGACATAGGTAGGTACAAAGTCACAACAATTATGATGATTATTTTCAGTCTCTTTCGCTATGAACGGTCCTGGGCGGAAACAGGCAACCGGCAGCTGGAAACAGGGAGGGAGGGTGTCACGGAAGCGGCCACGGTCTCACCAGGAAACTCGGGAATAGCTGAAAATTATTCTTCACAACAAATATCATAATTTGTGAAATAAAAGTTGGCCTGCACCTGTTACACTGTATGTGCGTTGAGACTGAATGTCAACATTTTGACCGTTTCCCAGATATTTTGTGCAAATTCCAAAGCTTTTTAACATGATCTGAAGCCAACAAGAAATGATCATATTCTTGATCCATACTTTTTGCAGCGTGCCAGGCGTAGGAACGACAGAGATTTGGGTGGCCAGCCATGCTCTTACCCTGACACATGCGGGTGCACTCCAGCCAGGAGCCTGAGGGATCCCAAACAAACTGTTCCCGGTGTTCCTCGATGGGAATGTTGAAGGAGTAACGGACGTCTGGGTTGTACAGGTTTCCCACACACAACACCTGGGGAGGAGACAACGATGAGAATGGCAAGGTCCGAGGATTTAAACAGTGTTCTTATTTTGTCTCAGTCGGCGTAGGTTCTTGTTTAAGAGATAGGGTCACCTTGTTAGACAGAACCTCAGATATATAAAGGATCTAGCCCAATATGCCAGTAGGAGGAGTAACCTGGTTGGTAGGGATGCACGATATATCGGCAATCATATCGGTATCGGCCGATGTTAGTCATTTTTTAACATATCGGTATCGGTCAGATGTTGCAATGTTAATATCGGTTATCGGTATCAGCCAAATTCTTCACATTGAGATGAAATAATGCAGTAAATCTATGATTTATGGGCTTTTACAAATGTTTTTGAAATAAAGAAATGCATAACTTTTTCAAATTCAGTGTTTACATGTGTTTTTCAGTATGTACAACATTTTATTATGATAGAAATGTGTTTTTATACAGATCATATCGGCATCGGTAAATATCGGTTATCGGCCATAACAGCAATCTTAATATCGGTTATCGGCATCGGCCAAAATTTTCATATCGGTGCATCCCTACTGGTTGGTAAACCAGCTGGTCACGTGAACTCACACTTCATTTCGTTCTACCAGACCGTCTAGGCCTCAAGCCCTGGGAGGGCTTCTGCAGAAACGGCAAAGCGTACGAGCCAATCAGCGACCCGCCTCGTAGTTGACATCGTAACCGGCCAATCATTAACGCCGCTAGCAAAACAATAATGGCCGCCTCCTTGCCTCTCCGCCTCGAGGAGTAACGTCAACGTTCGTCGAGTTTAAACAGCCATAAAGTGTAGTTATTGCAGAAATAGACTCAATAACAACAATTAAACAAGTACAGGAGTATGCAACAGCGGAGTTTCTCTGCGGAAAATATTTTTTTTGACGTTCTCCCGAGTGGATTTGGGTTTGACTGGATCCAACGCTGATTGACTGAAGGAGTTGTCTGTCAAGGCAAGTACACCTGTCCAACTTCCACGGTCACCCACTGCAAACACTGCGTGAAAGCTTAAGACCAGACGGTCTGTTAGAACGAAATGAAATGTGAGTTCACGTAACTGACTGGTTTACCAGGCTGCAGTAGGAGTGAGAGAGAGAGAGAGAGAGAGAGAGAGAGAGAGAGAGAGCATATTTTTGAATAAAGAGATCGATCGCGACTAAAACAGCCTGAGAGGAGGAGAAGGAGAGAAGCAGACAGGCTTATTTTCTTCTCCTTGCCTGGAGAACGAGCTCCTCCTCGATGCGCTCGGTGCAGTTGATGCGCTCCTCTTTGGTGTCCGAGCCGCTGTACTCGATGACCGTTCCCTTGAAGGTGATCTCCCTCTTGAACATGGCCACCACAAAGTTCCCGTTCAGGAGGAAGTTGGACTGGCTGTCAGATAACGCTGGAGAAAACGGAGGGAAGCAGAAGAAGAGACGTGCAGGTAAGAAACGACAGATTCAACAATAGCAGAAATCCAAGACGTCAAAGAAGTTACAGCAAGAGAGACGGAATGTGTTGGTCCTGAAATGAGTTTGAGACTCTTGTGGAGTCGCGGTTTTGGAAATGTTTGCAAGATGTGGCGTCGGTC
>NC_139652.1:12577955-12585455 GCF_964638095.1 Poromitra crassiceps
AGAGAGAGAGAGAGAGAGAGAGAGAAGGGACATGGACAAAGACAGAGACAGAAAAACAGAAAGACAAGACAGTCACAGAAAGACAGTCCCAGAGAAGAGGAGATGGGCATCCTGCCTGGGCTGTGCTCCCACTCAAGTTCCCTTTCTTTAGGCTAAGCCAGATGTTAGGCTGGGGTCAGAGCCGTATAGATAGAACAGTCCCGACATCTCCATTCACTCCAATGGACCGTTTTTCCAGGAAGTAAGGTCCTGGATTAAGCAGCACTGTCGAGTTGCTGCAAAATAGGCAGTTTGTGTTGTACTCTGAAAGTTTTTTTTTCCCTTTGAATCAAATTGTACATTATCAGCTTTATTTTAGCACGCAAAAGTAGCGCTAGACCCATTCCTGGCTGTCCATTGGGTAATGAGTCTCGCATTTTGGTTCTCTGCCGACGCCACTCTCTCTAGAGGACACTAGCTGGGGGTCAGTGCCGGGTCCCTCAGTGCCCTACCCCCACTAGCCAACAGGGGTCAGTGCCTGGTTCCTCAGTGCTCTACCCCCACGAGCCAACAGACTGGAGGAAGAAAGCCGAGAGATAGACACGCGAGAGCTCAGCGCCAAACCAATGCGGAGTAAACATGACAGGAACCACACCCTCCGCTATGCTATGCTAATGCTAATGCTGTTTTGCTGCCCAGACTTAAAAAGGATTGGATCATGCAATCAATAGTTGGCCCTAGATGAGGCGCAGTACAAAAGCGCTGATGTCAGGTTGTCTGAGTATGCTATCGTGCGACCTGACAGAGCGAGATGGCTCCTTCTATTACTATCTACGGCTTTAGAGAAGATGTGCCTTGCATTCCCCTCGTTTGGCTGAGGCACGTTGTTGCTGAGAATCAACTTTAATAGCGTTTAAACAGATCCAGACACAACATCAGTTACAGTATATTGTCATCATATACACAGTGTCAGTGCTGTGGCCTCTATTAGCTGTTCTGTGTTTACTGCACATCACATGTATCACACAGCCTGCTCAAGCTGTGCCGCCGTACAGGATGTTCGAGCCGGCCGCCCCACTTCCTGTAACACTAGTCATATCATCGCAAAGCAAAACACAAACCCAGCCTAAATAAACCACATTATTTTTCGCCTTATTTTATTCCTATTTGTGTGTCGAGGGTGCATGACCTCAAAACATCTTAAAGTCTCATCTCGGAGCTCTTCATTGCCGTTACATTGCTGTCACTGCTGTTACATTGCTGATCTTTCTGATGTTTTGAGCTCATATCATGGCATGATAATGTAGACTAATTAACCCAAGGCACACAAATTGGAATAAAACGGACAAAAAATAATGTCGTTCAGCGAGATATGAGCAACTTTGGGATGCATCTAGCCTATTCACCTTATTCACCACGCCCACTTTTTCTCTCTTCCGCGTTACACGTAATTGTATTTGTTCTTCCGGTTCAGCGCTAGTTGGCGGCCAATTTCAAAACAAAACGTCACTATAATTATGAATGAAGTTTGGCAACATTCAGAATTAAGCTACACTGCGGCCAACTTCAGTTACATGTTCATAGCGTTACTACTGCGAGGAGCCGATGGCTGTACCCGGTCGGCATTTAACGTTGCTTACAAAAGCACGTCGACAGTGTTTTCTCACTGCCAGTAGCCTAACTACAGTAGGGTTTGACAGATAGCTAGTCCGACCGGTGTCAGCACAGTCAGCGCTCCCGGTCCTCGCTGCTCGTTAAATATTTCCAATAGGCGTTATTCTGATAAACTGGTCACATATATGTTACGTTCTCACCCGAAAAATATAAAAACTTTAAAACATTTTGGGGGTTTTTTTTGCTTGAAAACAGCTTTTTGGCAAGTCTAAAAATGACTACTGTAGGCGTACTCTACTTCCGTGTCTAAAACCAGGAAGACGATTACAAAATGACGTCATGCAGAAGCGTCCTTGTATGGGCAAAGAATAAGGTGAATAGCAGCGCCGCACACCGTCGGCGTCATGTGACGAGGGGCGGGACTTACCGTACTCTGCGTCGTTAAAGGTCCCCGCCAGCGTCTTACAAGACGAGTTGTCCCCGCCACACACGCCACACTTGTCGTTCCTGGCCTTGGAGTTCAGCACGTGGTCACAGCCCGCTTGCTGCAGGGCCACAGAGGAGATGGAAGAAGATTCAACGCTGTGATTGATCATACTAGTCATGTGACCAACTCTCTAGCCATACTGTTGTCCCCAGGGGCGGACTGGGATGATAATTCAGGCCGGGCATTAGATACCAAGCAGGCCAGACCGATACGGGCCGATGTCCGAAGGGCGGCGGCGAAAAATTTGGGCCGTTTGAAGCCCAATTTGGGTCGTTTGAAGCCAGATTTGGGCCGTTTGAAGCCAATTTTTTTGCCGCTTGAAGCCAGATTTGGGCCGTTTGAAGCCCACTTTGGGCCGTTTGAAGCCCAATTTGGGCCGAGTCCAATTTTACAATGAGATGCACCCACTTTAACCCTGAATAAAGTAATAAAACCACTAGTAAACCAGTAGGCGGCGCCTGGCCTGCTGTTCAGTGAGTGGCCTGACTGCGGGCACCAAAAAAAAAAATTTTTTTTTTTTTGCAGGCAAGGCCAGGCCAGGCCACCGGGCATTTGCCCCGACGTGCCTGATTATGCAGTCCTTTGCCTGGTTGTCCCAACCATTTGTTTGTTTAACTGTGCATTTGTCAGCACTTTTTCACCCGGACACACCGCAGTTGCACGGACATGTACTCGGCAGGTGAAGGTGTTTCTGATTGTGATCTACAGTAGAAACATCTCAAGCTTCACTCTCTTCAAGATGCAAATGACGTGAAGGCCAGAGAAGACTGAGAGTTTGCTTCGTAGTGTGAGGGTGAGCGAAGGTTGAAAGCTGACATTGCTGCGGAAGGGTGTGTGTGTGTGTGTGTGTGCGCGTGTGTGTGTGTGTGTGTGTGTGTGTGCGCGTGTGCGTGTGTGTGTGTGTGTGCGTGTGTGTAAGAGAGAGAGAGACAGAGAGAGAGAGAGATATACCCGACAGAGGCCTTGAACACAGATGTCGTAAGTGTCTGGTCCGCACGGCGTGCCGTCGATGACGCGGTCCTTCAGCTGATAGTAGGCCATGGTCCCAGCAACCTGGCAGAAGAGCTTACACCGATCCTTCATTAGTACTGCGTGGAAAGAGAAGAGACACTTTGGAAAACGCTGGACCATAGCTCATTAAGTTATAATAAGATATACAGACTTAGGGAAATCAAAGGCAAAGGAGAAAAACAAGATGAAATACCTAGAGAAGAGCTGATCGTGCCACTTATATTAACAAAACCCAAAACACATTTTTGATCATAAGGCTATTTACTTTTTTCCTCTTTCTCTCTCTCTCGCTAGAATACCCCAAATTGTATCGTTTGTTTGGAAAAAAAATCACGTTGTATTTGATAGCGTACTGGCTCCAGGGCTTGGCCCGTTTTGCTTGTATAGCATCAATTAAATGAATGAATGTCTTGCAGTAACATAGACACGGTGGTCTTTGCCAGATGCTAATCTGGTTGTAGCTGAGCAAGCCATCCCAGTAAAAGAATGAGATACAAGAGAGGGCGAGCAGCCAGAGACTGCATATGGATGGAAGTGATCAGAGACTGCATATGGATGGAAGTGATCAGAGACTGCATATGGATGGAAGTGATCAGAGACTGCATATGGATGGAAGTGCTGTGTGCTGCTTTGGTTAGTGTTGCAGGTCAGCGTAATGCAAAGATTTACTTCCTGTCATGTGATGTGCTGCAAAAACTACGACAACGCAAAGACGCGCTGACAGAGACAGCATCTGGATGTGGATTCATCTGCCCGGGCCAAAAGGGCAGAGCAGAAATTGTCTTTGGATGGAAATGTCGGATTGAGTCAGAAGTAGAAGGGGGTTCATGTTTTATATCATCTTATATGCCATGTCTTTACATTAAGAACATAGACTGTCAATAAGCAGGTCATAACTTTACATGCTCTGACATCCATATCCATCCATTGCCCAACGTGCATTTCATATCTGTTCAACTCATGTCTTTATATTGAGTGCCGTCGATGCACGTGCAGCAGATAGAAGCATGTTGCTTTGTCCTGTGCAGTATTCCACTCCAATCCTCAATGTGGATTTAATAACTTATGGAAAGTGAACAAAAGCACACTTGAGAGTAAACAATGAATGTTTACGCCCACACACACACACACGCACGCACGCACGCACACACACACACACACACACACACTCATGCACGAACACACACAAAATCTCGAAGGGAAACATTTTAAACAAAACAATTGAAGTTAAATTCACCAAATGTGTCAGTGAAAGAAAACTGTATGGCTGGATGTTAATGCCCATCTTTGATGCACCAGCACAAATGTTCCACCGTCTCGTGAAAAGAATATATATATATTTTTTTGATTGATTGATTGATTGATTGATTGATTGATTGATTTTATTTTCACATTATGCAAGTTTTGATTTGATTTGACTTAATCAATACAAGAAACAAGTTTTCATTAAATAGTTGTCATTTGTTAGATTGTTCAGTGCTTTCAACTTTCAGGGTGATTTTCTCTGAATGTTGCTTGTAGGAGTATGAACATTCGAATACGCATTATCTTCTTCAAATATTTTCAGATTTCAATGTGTGACACATCATTTGAAAGCTTATAATCTGAACTTTCATAATTTGTTAAAAAATGACCTTGTTCCCCAAAACACGCATTACCACAATAAATCCTCTGCATTCTAATGAGATGTGTCAGGATAGCAGTACTCACTGCCGCTGTACTTGGGCACCCAGCGGACAGTGGGAGGTAGACCGTTGATGTTGAAGTGCTTGCCGTCGAATTGAGAGCACTGCTCCTCACGGAAATCTTTGCGTCCTCGCGGACATGGCTCAGTGTTGCACGAGCGGAACTTCATCCTGCGACCCACGCAGAACTTACCGCCATTTCTGGGCCTGGTGTCAAACATTACGGAACACAAAATCACATAGATGTAGTCATTTGTGGAATTCATTTGACATTTCTTAGCTTGCTTAAATTTGACTGGTGTTGACGGCTTTATGAGTTCAAACCAAGGATGTTTCGGGAGTCCGGGTAGCGTGGCGGTGGATTCCCTGCCTACCAACACTCAGACCTGTTTATGACTCTTATTCAGGCACAGCCGTGTTTTGACTGTTGCTGCTATTGGTTTGCAGTCTCTCACTCAAGGTGTGTAACTGACTGACAGTTATGACTGGTGTGTAACTGACTGACAGTTATGACTGGTGTGTAACTAACTGACCGACAGTTATGACTGGTGTGTAACTGACTGACAGTTATGACTGGTGTGTAACTAACTGACAGACAGTTATGACTGGTGTGTAACTGACTGACAGTTATGACTGGTGTGTAACTAACTGACAGACAGTTATGACTGGTGTGTAACTAACTGACCGACAGTTATGACTGGTGTGTAACTGACTGACAGTTATGACTGGTGTGTAACTGACTGACAGTTATGACTGGTGTGTAACTGACTGACCGACAGTTATGACTGGTGTGTAACTAACTGACCGACAGTTATGACTGGTGTGTAACTGACTGACAGTTATGACTGGTGTGTAACTAACTGACAGACAGTTATAACTGGTGTGTAACTAACTGACCGACAGTTATGACTGGTGTGTAACTGACTGACAGTTATGACTGGTGTGTAACTAACTGACAGACAGTTATGACTGGTGTGTAACTAACTGACCGACAGTTATGACTGGTGTGTAACTAACTGGTGTAACGTCTGTTTTGTGACTGATTCCTTTTTTCTTCTTCTTTTATATTTTTTTATCCCCCCCTCCCCCCACCTGGCTAATTCCCCATGTTGTCCTGGTCGTTGCTCCACCCCCTCTGCCGATCTGGGGAGAGTTGTAGACTAGCACATTCTTCCTCCAATACATGTGCAGTTGCCAGCCGCTTCTTTTCACCTGGCAGCGAGGGGTTTCACCGGCAGGTCGTAGCGTGTGAGAGGATCACGCTAGTCCCCCCAGTTCCCCTCCCCCCGAACAGGCGCCCTCGACCGACCAGACATGTACCCCTAATCCAGCTTCCCACCCACAGACACCTGCATGTGCCTGTGTGTATGGATGCCCGACCAAGCCGGAGGTAACACGGGGGCTCGAACCTGCGACCCTCGTGTTGGTAGGCAGGGAATCTACCGCGGCGCTGCTGCACTGCCCGGACACCATGGATGATTCTTTCTTACTCAGGCTTGTTGCAGTCTCTGCTGTTGCTCCGGGTTCCTCCACCACAGGTCCTGGAGCAAACGCTATAGGGCCCCCAGGGCCCCCACTCCCCATGGACCGGCCGCAGGTCCAACTCCTTGTTCACGCACATCCCGTGTCTGCAGTACTGCAATGGAAGATCACACATGCACACACACACAGACAGAGAGACACACACACACACACACACACACACGCGCGCACACACACACACACACACACACACACACACACACACACACACACACACACACACACACACACATGGCAGCACTCTATGATTGCAACTCGACAGTCAACAGAAAAGCAGATTGTTTGGAGCACTAGCCTGGCTCCAGACCAGGCTAGTGGAGCACTAGAGCCTGGCTCCAGACCAGGCTAGTGGAGCACAGCTCTAGTGCAGAGTTTAGTGCATGCACAGCTGGTATCCTGGGGACTGTTGTTTTCTCCTTGCCTTCTTAATCCCCTGTTTAGATGTAAAACTATATTTTAAAAGAAACGCTAATCCAGCTATCGTTTACCCTCAAGGAATGTATCCAACTCCCCAGCTGTGGAGAGCAGGAGAGAGAGAGAGATGGGAGAGTGAGGGAGAGAGACAGAGACAGAGACAGAGAAAGAGACAGAGACAGAGACAGAGACAGAGACAGAGACAGAGACAGAGACAGAGACAGAGACAGAGAAAGTGAGAGGGAGGTAGATGACAGTCTGTCACTGAGAGGAACCAGAGGCAGTTTTACGACGCTTCTGTGAGGTCAGTCTTCATTGCATCATGTTGGATTGACCAAAGGAGCAGCAAATAACATCCTCACATGCAGGTGTGGGCTTTTCTGTTCTAAAGGAGCCAAGTCAAGTTAGCGGTTAAATTCCTCCTCGCCTGGTGTCCCGTTCCCCCCAGCAACTCTTCAGGGAATCCAAACTGGCACATACAGGAGATTTAACCCATTGATACCTGATGCAGCATTTGTGTGTGTATCCCTCATTTGTGTGCGTATCCCTTTAAGACCGCGAACCGCGTTAAAGGGATACGCACACAAATGCTGCATCAGGTATCAATGGGTTAATGCTAAGCATGGCAATCAACACTCACAACATTTAGCTACTTCTCCTTTCTACAGATTCATACCTCCCCCCCCCCCCCCCACATAGCCACTCTGTTTCCCATATAATAACCAGGATGGGACATGATCTCATGTTCTTTGGCATTATTCTAGATTT
>NC_139652.1:12594362-12606862 GCF_964638095.1 Poromitra crassiceps
AAACTTTTTTTTCCCATTTTGGGGACGCCTCTCTCGCCCACTTTTTTGGGTGCTGCCCTCATTTCCCCCCGATGTGATCACAACTCCGATTCCTAACTAGCAAAAAAGAGACAGACGGAGAAGGTGACAGACAAACCAGCCATTTGCCAAATGTCTCCAGAAGACATGATTAGGAGAGATGACATTTCCCATGTAAAGTTTTGGAATGACACGGCAGACCCTGGGTCTAATGATAGGCTGGTTATAGGAGTCTTTAGAGGGGGAAACTCTGCTGGTTACTAAGCTATAAGACAATACCTGCTGCTATTTCCCCCTATACAGAGGCCATTCGTTAATCCTTCCAGATCCGACGTCTCTCCCCCCTCCGGGCCCTGCAGACACCTCAGAGGCAGGATCCCCGACCCCGGACCCTGTAAACCCCCCCGGACCAGAACCTCATGACTTGTGGCAGGAAGAGAGAGAGAGGGATCCAGAGGTATTAAGAAGGGGTCATGAGGAGAAAGATGTGAGAGTGATGGATAAGGCCGATTATCAAAATGTCTCTGGAAGGAGAGCAGAGGAAACAAGACAGAAGTAAGAGAAAGGCAGAGAAATAGATCAACAGAGAGAGGAATAAATATAAAGAGACGGAATAGAATGAAGCTGCCTTTGCATTCAGGTTTTGCTTCAATTGTAAGCAAACGTTTGAAAAGTCGACAATCATAAAAGTCCAATCAGGCGCGTATACTGTACATTAACGGTTGTTCTGTTAAGCCAACTTGCCACAAGAGAAGAATTCATTATTACGTCATGTAATCTGCTGGTGGCTGTATTTCTTTCTTTCTGGCGGATGATTAAATATTACAGCTAATATCACAGGAGAAATGCACATTCTTTGCCATATATGTGGGAAACGAGACGCACCAAAGAGTTGTGGGAGTCACCGTGCAATAGGGGTGGGAATCGTGGAGTAACTCACGATACGATATGGTCACGATACTTGGCCCTCGATAACGATATTATCACGATACAGCGATTCTGCGATAATCGATATATTGGAAGAAATTTTACCTACGATACATCACGATATCTGTGTAACTGAAGAGAAAAAAATACCCCTAAAAGGCAAGAAGCAGGTATTATGTATTTATTAGCAGAATTGACATGAACTCTCTCAGAGTTCACTCACTCACTCATACCATTTTCGATACCACGGAGGAAAAGTTACACATTGTCTTTTTATTATTATTATTAAAACAAGAAAACCTATATAACCTACCTACCTATATAATTTCTAAAAGTAGATATTAATGATCAAACATTTCCATTCATGTAGCCTACAGTAATAAAGGTCAACTTGAAACTATGTTTCAACTACCACACACAGCATAATATTTTAGCCTGTTTATAAAAATAAAAAAAACATATCGATACTTGGTGCCAGTGTATCGATAACGTATCGCAAGTGGAAATATCGCGATACCGTGAGTATCGATATTTTGTCCCACCCCTACCGTGCAAAAGGCATTTAGGCACTTTGGGTGCAACAGTAGGATCCAGAACAACATTTGATCTGATGCAGGATTCTCGGCCCGTTTGGGTCGGTCGCGTCGCACCAGACCGGACAAGCCGCCCGCTGTGCAGGACACACGGTTCAGCGGACCGCTTATTCATAAAAAAAACGTTTACATCTCGCCTTTTGGGCTGGCAAAAACCCACCTCAAATGAGTATAATAAAAAGCTAAATGGATTTTAAAATTTCCGCCGTTTCCATCAACCGTTTCTAACGCGACACTTCAAAATGCGCATCGAAATACGTCGATGGAAACGCGACGAGTGTGAAGAAGAGAAAGGCGACGAGTCGGCCGACGCTCAGACCCGCTGAGCGTGAGGATGAGCCACACAAACGCACGGACGGCGCAGAAAGCTCTGTGGCTTGTTGTGTTGCCACATAAAAGAGGTTCTGTGCGGGCAGGTGAGCTTCAGGTGAGCGGCAGGGTCCCCCTCTCTTTCAACTGGCTCTACATCAAACAGAGCCAGGCCTGGAGATGACATCGGGCCCTCAGCACCACAAACAAAGGTGGTGCCCCTACACACACACACACACACACGCATGCACGCACACACACCACACACACAGACACACACGCACGCACGCACGCACGCACACACACACACACACACACACACGCACGCACGCACGCATGCACACACACACACACTCACACACACACACACACACACACACACACACATGCACACACACGCACACACAGACACACACACACACACACACACACACACACACACAGACACACACACACACACACACACACACACACACACAGAGACACACACACACAGAGGGAAAAGGAAGAAAAACGATCCTCCTAATTGATGCCTTCAAGTTCACGAAAAATGTCTCCAATAGATAGAATGTAAACACATTCATATAAAGCTGAGGTATTCTATTGTATTGTATTGTATTGTATTGTATTGTATTGTACTGTATTGTATTGTATTGTATTGTATTGTATTCAAGTCGGATCGAATTGGGTTTAGGTTCTGTAGCTTATTAAAGCTAAATCACTTGCCGTAACCAAAATAACAGCGTCTCTCCTCCAGCTTTTCTCCCACACTGGCTGGGAGCGGTATGGGAGCTGCTATCCCAGGACCATTTACCCTCTTCTAGTCCGGTTGTTGTAGTTGGATTAAGATGTTAGCCATTCCCTGTTAACCTCTCTTCACTAGAGCGGCGTTGATCCCGGCGGGGACCTAACATGGTGAGGAAGAGGGGATGGAGCCAGCTGAAGGGATAGAAGGCTTACACGGGCCCACACTGCAAAACACTCCTTGAGGCCAGAAGGTTACGGGAGGGGGGGGAGAGAATCTCCCCCCTCTCTCTCTCTCATGCATGTTCCGAATGCTAAACACCAGTCCGGCGTATCTCCCGTCCCACTGTACCTCCTCCTAGCTCTCCTCTCCTCCTCCTCCTCCTCCTCCTCCTCTTCCTCTCCTCCCTCCTCCTGCTCTGATGTGTGGAACCACCGATGTGAGCTCTTTTGTGTGTAGCGAGCGCTGGCCGGCCTCGGCGCTGGGCTCCGTTACGGCCCTGACCACTGACCCACTCACCCGCCTTTTAAAGAGGTTTTAGGGTCACGGGTTCACAACAAGGTGACTCAACTGTGAACGGCGGGCGGCGTCCTCTTTCAAAGGGCCCCACATCTTCACCTTCCCCTCTCCAGACTCTCTCTCTCTCTCTCTCTCTCTCTCTCTCTCTGTTCTCTCTCTGCCTCTCTCTCTCTGTCTCTCTCTCTCTCTCTCTGTCTCTCTCTGTTCTCTCTCTGCCTCTCTCGGCACCCCCTCCCCTCCGGCGCGTCCCCCCTCCCTGTATCCTCCTCAGCAAGTGTCGGGCAAGTGACTTTCAAAATGTAATATACTACATATTGCTAGTTACTTTCATTTGAAAGTAATACGTTACTTTACAATATGACTTGTCTGCGTAGAGTTATGCCTACCCCACACTACAGGATAATTTGCAAGATTATGGCCAAGATTCCCCCCTCCCGATTTTCTCGGGGGTGCTCCCGATTTGAAGCGCGTCGGGCAGATAATCTTCCCAAATGATCCTGTAGTGTGTGGGGTTCAAAGATTCACAATCGGGAAGACTGCCTCTTCCCGATTGTGAATCGGCCATATCTAACATGTTAGATATTTACAACCCGACAGGCGATTGCATCTTGAGCAGAGAGCCAGTAGTAGCTTCCATTAGTTTTTCGCAAAATAAACTGGTCCGCGTCCACCCGCAGCCCCGCACAGAAACAAAGAACGAGGAAATTGTCATTGAGGTGAAATACCCGTGCGTCTTTGAACGGGACGGAAAACTAATGCTATACTGCAAAGCATGTAGCCTACAACAAGCGCTTAGGTATCATAGCTTCCCGCATCGGCGAGTGTCCGCACGAAAAGTGAGTCAAAATTACTCAGCAGACGCGCCCCTCCACAAGGCACCTACAGACGGTTTTCGCCTGGCCGTGCACAGTAGGCCTACACCCCGAATGGACGTGGCTGTCCGCGCAAATATTAGTTAAACAAATCCTTTCAGTGCAAATGCGTTATAAAAACAAAAAATAAGATTTGTTTAGAAAACGAAATGACACAAATGTATTATTATTATTATTATTATTATTATTATTATTATTATTATCATTATTACTACTACACCCGGTGCGCACACTGAATAGGCATTTTAAAAGTTAACGTCGAGCCCTGCTTCCAATGTGAATCTTCGGCATAATCTTCTAGTGTGTGGGGTTGCGTTTGAACAGACGCGATTGTGTGTGTGTCCCAAGATTGAAATGTTAAAAAATCGGCTCTCTCTGTCCTGTAGTGTGTGGGCTCTCAAGATTTTTATAATCTTCAAGGATTTGAAAATCCTGTAGTGTGGGGTAGGCATAACTCGTTACTTATTACACTACTTTTGCATTACTTTTAGCAAAATAACAGCAGTAGTAGAATGACATCGCCGGCCCGGAACCATCCCGAAAAATAATTTCAACCGTCTTGAAGTCAGTGTAAACAATCCAAAATTCTAAATGCGATTGTTTTTCCTTTGTTATTGTCATCTATAGTGGTTATTTGCATGAAAACACACAGTTTGATTAGGAAATGATTGTATATTTTTTAAATGTGTGCTTTGATTTAATAAAATGTAACTCAATTTGTAACTTGAGTTACTTGACAAAGTAACTGGTATAATATTACTGAAATCCTATAAGTAATAAGTTATATTACTGAGTTACTGCTAAAAGTAATATATTACATGTAATCTGTTACTTTTGTAATGAGTTACCCCCCCCCCCCCCCCCCCCCAACACTGACCCTCAGTGGCCGAGCCGCCGTCTAATTAGCATAGCATCCCAGAGCGAGCGGAACATGAAGGCTAATGGGGGTTGGGGCCCCCCGCAACAAGAGCGAGGCTAAAGCTTCAGGTTTCTGACCGGGGCCATCACCTGACCACATTTACATGGGCAGAGAGTAATGCATGGTAAGTTATTCCTTTCTCTTGGCAGAGGAAGTGCACTATAGAAGGAGGAAGGCATGGGGATTCAAAGGACCGCACGGGGAGGTTGGGCCTGTGTCAATAACGTGTTTTGTCTACATACCAATGAGCCCGGCGGTAACCTCACTGACGCTGATTAGAGAGAGGAAAAGGAAACGCACGCGCAGCGTAGACGCACGTCGAACTGAAACAATTATTTAAATCGAACCCATATTTGTAACTCGATCCGGTCCAATAGTAGCTTGCAGTCATTCTTAGCATTTTTCTTAACGCTGCCTTTGAGTACCAGATGTGTTATGTAGACACACAAACTTCACCGGCGTTCCAACTGACATGAGGGTGAGTAGGCAATGACAAAATAATATTTTTTTTCGCCATTTGGTAGACACCAAGTATGAGTATGAGTTTAGCATAGATACAGTCGGTCTGTAGGGGAACGCCCACAAAATGTTACTACGGCTGGCGTGCAAGTTGGGTAAAAAAAAAACCATATATCTCAATGGGCTGACTCATCAAAGGACGGTGCTGCGGCTCTACACTACAGGATTGGGGATTCTAGAGCAGGTACATACAGTTAGACGTCTGTTCAGATGTGCGTTTACTGCGGTGGTTGAAATCACCGATCCTGTCTGCCTGGGCTGGGCTAGCAGCTAAATGCTAACTATGCTGAATGGTGGAGAAAAACGGGAGGATTTACCCCCACCCTGACCACGCCCCCCGCCAGCTACCCCGGCGTCTATGACGAGACATTGACTGTATCTAATTGGTCCCACTGGGAATAAGACTTCTATAATCTACCCAGTGATGAGCAACACAATGCAACTGTTCACTACATCGACGACACTGGATCATTTCTTAGATTTACGACTTACCATTCCGTGGCCACAGTCCGTCCCATCGGCCGGTGGCATATGCTGTGTGCGACACCCTTTATGGTCCCCCTCTGCACTGGTGCACCACAGCCTCTTGCACTGTTTCTGTGGAAAATGAACGCATCAAATAACGTGACACCACGCACTGTACAAAAAGCTCACCACATCATCCCCCACCTTAAAGAAAATCATTTTATAGATCTCCCATGTTAACACGATACTGTAATTTATGGTGAAATGAGAGTGCAGCCGACTTTATGGACAGTGCAGTAAAGCAGAAAACCAGACACCAACTTTCATATCCAGCGGGCAGCTGGAACTAGTGGGGGGAGATTAGGCACACTTTACTTTGAAAATCTGTAGCTAGCAGCCACAGGAAGATGAACTCACTAAACCCTTTTCACGGGGGCCATTTTGTTCCAACCTCCAATCATGGAAGTTGGAAACCCTCATTAGTGTTTTGCTTGCACCTGTGTTTACCCTGCCTTTTTGACACAAAATGGCCCCCGTGAAAAGGGTCTACAGAGAGCATGAGTGGCGGGGGAGTCATTTTCTCCGCAGCCTCTCAAACTGTCAGGGCGAAGACGTCGTTGAACATCCTCAAAGGCTTTTGTTCAAGCTGAACCGAGCTAATTGTCTTGTAAAATGTCCCCGAGCTGTCGCTCATCCAGGCTCGCAGATTGGAAACAGCAGACGACGTTGTTGTGCGTATGACTTCACCGTGCAAAGCCTCATCATAGAGGAGAGACACCTAAGAGATATGCATGACGCCATGCGATATAAGGCAGCGTTTGAGATGTGGTTACAGTGATATGAGTCATATGAGACGTCTAAACACCTTGCTTTAGAAGGTGTCAAGTGCCGCAGAAACATCTAGCCCAGATGGTACAAAGAAAGCTGTGGAACCACACGCCGTGTCAAAACCCTGAATGAAGGTTAGCTACGATTCGAGTTCAACTGAGGTTTTCGAAATTACTTTGAATTCCCAATCAAGAAATGCTTCAAAAATATTTAGAAAACGCGTGTGCATGTATTTAAACAGCCTGCACAGGAAATTTTGCAGATTCAATTCTTTCCATTCTAAATTCTAATACAGAGCTTTCAAACCACCACGGGCTGTGCAACTAAGTGAATCCAGTTTCATCCCTTTTACAGTATTCAGAAGTCCTGTATGGCCAACTGCCCTGCTCAAATTCCTGAAGGGTTCATACAAACGCTTACTGTATCTGAGCGGGGTCGAAGAGAACCATCTCAACTCTACTTCCACCTGGAGGCTTAATTCTCCGCTATTTGCAATGTGGTTTTGCTCGCTTTGATGGCGGGCCAACTTACCATGTAAGGGCAAACTTGGGAGCCGGGTCCAAACATCAGTTCACATTGTCTGTTGGCGTTGTAGATCTGACCGGGGAGGAGGGTGGGCAGCTCGTACGTCCTGCCGACCGGCTCGTCCAGCAGGCACTCTCCATAGCCGGTGCTAAATAACATAAGAGTGTGTACAGTAAGTGAAAAGGAAAGTGGAAAACCATACAGGTGTGTGCGCACAAACAGACACGTGCACTAGGGCATTTCACGACTAGTGAATTTTACTAGTCGACTAGTCGTCCCTAAAGGTAGTCGACTAGCCGTTTTTTTTTTTTTTTTTTTTTATTAAGAAAGAACATGAGGTATTTACACGACATACATGGACTATCATATCCCATATCCCCCACAAAGAACATCAAAACACAACAAGAAAATTGCATAAGATACACAATAATCCAAGAACAAACAAGACTATTGGACAAACAACCAAACCAAAACAATGCATTCAGCTCCTATCCTGATAAGCCTAATGACACTGGGGTAAAAAGTTCTTAAAGTCAAACTCTGTATGTGGTTGCCATATTTTGGGGATGTCTAAGAATCTGCCTTTGCTCTTGTCGTAAATGTTATCCAACGTATGGTAGCTTGAGAGTTCATTCCACCAGTGAACTACAGCTGGGGGATTGGATGCTTTCCAATTTAAAGCTATGCATTTCCTAGCTGCCAACAGGGCAAGATCTATGTATTTACTTTGAATGCATTGTTTTTGTTTGGTTGTTTGTCCAATAGTCTTGTTTGTTCTTGGATTATTGTGTATCTTATGCAGTTTTCTTGTTGTGTTTTGATGTTCTTTGTGGGGGATATGGGATATGGGATATGATAGTCCATGTATGTCGTGTAAATACCTCATGTTCTTTCTTAAAGATTAAAAAAATAATAATAATCATTTAAACGACTAAGCAGTGTCGACTAGTGGTTTTACTAGTCGACTAGTCTGTGAATGCCCTAACGTGCACACAATGCACATATACACAATGTGCATTCTCACACACATAGGCACAAGAATCTAGTGTTTTCTAGCCCTTCGTAATCATAAAAGTACCTGTGTGTGGAGTATCAACATACATGGATGTCATCTATTTCATAAGAGCAAAGTAAACCTCTCTATGTCACTGTCTATGGGCGATCATCCTCAGATGGGTATATTTTGCGCTGTGGGTGGTCTGTAAAGTTAGCGAACACTGAGACCTGTTATAGTAAACGCTGCCGCTATGAAACTGGAGTCAGGCGGCGTCAATCATAGACTGAATAAAGCCGCGTTTTCACACAGACTGAAAAGGATCCGAGTAAAAAGGCGGACCGCATTTTTTGATCCGAGGTGTAATTTCTCCGCGCTGAAAGTAAACAAGATCATTTTGGATTTGATTCAGTCACACATACTAAATCCAGTGTTGGGCAAGTTACTTTCAAAATGTAATATACTACATATTACTAGTTACTTTCATTTGAAAGTAATAAGTTACTTTACAATATTACTTTCTGTGTAGAGTAACTCGTTACTTATTACACTACTTTTGCATTACTTTTACCAAAACAACAGCAGCAGCAGAATGACATCGCCGCCCCGGAACCATCCCAAAAAAAAAATTCAACCGCCTTGAAGTCAGTGTAAACAATCCAAAATTCTAAATGTTATTCTTTTCCTTTGTTATTGTCATCTATAGTGGTTATTTGCATAAAAACACACAGTTTGATTAGGAAATGATTGTATCCTTTTTTAAATATTTGCTTTGATTTAATAAAATGTAACTCAATTTGTAACTTGAGTTACTTGACAAAGTAACTGGTATAATATTACTGAAATCCTATAAGTAATAAGTTATATTACTGAGTTACTGCTAAAAGTAATATATTACATGTAATATGTTACTTTTGTAATGAGTTACCCCCAACACTGACTAAATCAGGGCCAGCAGCAACATGGCTGCTATAATGACAGACTGTGTGTGTGTCAGCCACACCCCGAACCTCCGACACAGTAACAGAGACAAACAAAAGCACAGCTGGACTCGATGTATATACGCCAATAGCCCCGAATCGCCAGACTTCACAGTTGTGAAAAGGTCCCGAAAGCCTCGTCAAACACAGTAATCCTCCGCCTCAAAGGATTCCTTCCTTTTCTTGTTGACTTTTCAAACAGGAAAAAAAAAAGGGCTGGATCATGAGACACTCTGACAAATTTGCTCCTGGACGGAGGAGCTGCTAAAACACCTGCTCCATACAGCGCCAGCTGATGTGACAAGGCCAATAATTACACAGGATTATCCTGAGTTACCATCACGTTGTCCCCCCCCCCCCAGCTCCCCTCCCCCCCCTCCCCTCCCCTTTCATTTCAACTCATCATGTAAGAGACCTTCTTGTTTCTACAAAAAAAGGCTCATGAGTGCCAGCGGTGGTCGGTTAGGGGAATGACGGTGTAAGACACAATAAACCAGCAGTGGAAGATAACTGTCGATGAAAGAGCTATGAACGAGCCTGTCAGGGAATCATAAAGACAGTCCCATATTATTAGAGTGTCTTTCACCAGTTGGTCATCTGTCTAATCGGTGTCCAAGAACCTAATGGGAGTATTATTAAAACCAGGACAGACAGACAGACAGATGGACAGACAGACAGACGGACGGACGGACAGACAGACAGACAGACAGACAGACAGAGTGGTCAATGTGGTCATTTTTTGAATAGACCCCTGCTCTTTCTTTCTTTTTCTTCTTTAGAAGATCAGCTGTGTGGAGACAAGAAGACAACTACTCCAACTCCCCTCTCGCAGCACAGGAGATTCCACACCTGGCAGCCATTGGGAGACTTTTTGAAAAGCGAGTTTATTTAGAAAATGATAGATCGTCGTTAACTGTCGTACGTTTGTCACGAAGCTCCGCAATAATAGATTCCATGACTGGGTTTCCCCCTAAAGCTGATAACACCAAGAGTCTACTACTCATGTATTAGATTTATGATTTAAAGCTAATAGCGCCAAGGGGCTACTCATGTATCAGACTCATGATTTGTGCAGAGGATTAATTGACTGTATATCTCCAGAGGGTTGCACCACTGTGTGTAGCAACGCTGTCATGTCACAGTTTTGTCCCTGACAGCATGTACCAATTACTGAGCATCCAGATATCAAAGAACGTAATGACACATATCAAAGAACATAATGACATATATAGCTTCGGGGGTGAATTCTACCCGACATGTGCACGCATCCATCTTGATTTTATCAAGTCAAAATGGGCAGAATAAAAAAAAAAGGCAGAAAAAAAACATGCATTTTAGAGAAGAGAGAAGAGATTTCACATGGGAATGTTTAAAGGGGGCGGGGCCATATACTTTGCTGTTTGTGCGGTTAGGCTAATTTGTGAAGTGTGGGGTCTAGGCAACGCAATGGAAAATGATAGGGCTTGCCCACTACTAACGATTATGTGGTTTCAACACCCGGGCGTACACAATAATTAGTGGGTGGCAACAGTCACAGATTTGCATTTTATTATTTTTTTTATATTCGGGGTTCTTCTGAGGCTTAAATCAGCTGGCAGGGAGCCAGGCGTGGGAATGAATGGTTGCTTTATGTCGGCGGTGTCGACGCGTAATGACACCGCACAAACACTAGGACGCTTTTCAGCGGCTCTCAGGTGTGGGACTTCAGTTCACGTTTATTACAGCGATAGTGAGATGAGGGGAGGGGGAGGAGGAGGAGGGGGAGGGGGGTCTCCATCGTTAAAGTGAGGGGGGGAGAGCGGGGTAGGTTGGAGCGCCCTCCAGGGAGAACGGGGCAGTCAAAACACTGACGTACTTGACCAGGTCAGCCCCCAGTGAGAAGGAGCGCTGGTTTGAATCAATGCTGCTCATTGTTGGCTGGAGGACAGACTTCAAAAGCAGTTGGGGCTACAACTCCTCTCGAGAGCTTTTCCCACCGCCGCGGCTCGCACAACTGAACCTGCTGCTCTCCTGGCTTCATACATGCTCTGTTTAGAAATAGCTCCTATGTTTAACCATGGGCCATTCCTCGGGACACACAGAAGATGCAGCTGACAGATACACTGACGTTTACCTCGCGCTCGTACTTTCAGTAGCGGCGTCCAAAAAAAGTTTGATTCATGTAAGAAGTGCGATTCTCATCTTCCACGATTCCGAATCGATTCACAACTCCCAAGAATCGATTATTTTTTTCAATTTTTTGTATTACTTCAACTTATTTCTCTTGAAGTCACTGAGATAACTGAGAAATACTAAAGACATGAAAAAGCATGAATAAATGTTACCTTTTGACTTAGGTTTGCCTTTGTGTGTACTGTGTTTACATTATTGCAATCGGTTAATAAACCTTAAAAAAAAAACATAATCTTATACACTTTATTCTGCTTTCGTGCCATAATTTGCTACACCGCCTTTCACACAGCATACTGGAGAAGATCCTGAAATCCGCCTATGTAGCTACTGAATCGGGAATCGTTTTGAATCGAAAATCGATTTTGTGAACCCCAGGAATCGGAATCGAATCGAATCGTGAGACTACCCAAAGATTCACACCCCTAACTTTCAGCAGGACAGACAATCAGCCAAATACATCCGACCAGAACAGCTGACACGGGCCATCCCAAATAATAAAGAGATTCATGTCCTTAGCTGAATGTTCCAACCGCTCAAAAGTTGAGCTCATCTCTGCCTGGAAACTATGGGAATAACCTTAAAGCCCTATAGGAGGCGTCGCCAAGCACTGGCTGTCCCAAGATGCATCTGGTCAACAAGGCGGCTCTTTATGGCGCATCCACAATCAACAGAGGAGGGGAGGCGAAGATCAACGGGTCATGTCCAGGGAAGATCTAATTATAAGTGACATTTCCCCCAACTTACAGGGAAGCCCTTCACCGGGGTCGGTTGGCCACGGCGCTGACCGAGCCGTTGCCCCGCGTTACGGGTTTCTGGCGCTGAAAGCACGCCTGTTTGTCCAGCAGCATCTCGAGAGCTCGGTTCTGGCTGAGTGGCGAGACAGCAGAGAGGGGCGAAGAGACGATCAATCGCTCGGGTCAAGCCGAGGGAGACCCCCGGATTCAAACAGGAAATAGTGTCTCAACACCAGGCAATAACAACTCAACACAGTTTACATGCTGCTGATCTATCTACTCAGCAGTCTGACAGAGGTAGCAGCGGGTTCGTTTAGTTTGGTTACGTTACTAAAAGACAAAATGCACAATGAAAAAACGTGGATGTGGGAATACTGAAGA
>NC_139652.1:12611862-12620464 GCF_964638095.1 Poromitra crassiceps
ACTGCCAAAGACGAGATATCTCGGCTTAAAAAATAAAATAAAAAATTTGACGGTGGGGGGTGGATCAACGCCCCCCACGTCTCCTATAAAAATATTAGAGCCACCGAACGTGTACAACCCATTCCACCGACCCACTAAGTGGCGACAGTGCTCTCCAAACTAGAAAAAGAGGGAGCCAAAACTGCACGGGAACGCGTGAGGAAACCATTCTCTCTGTAAAATGGATTGGCGAAAACGCTTTCGTTTTCGCGCTGATTGCTGGCGGTGCGGGATTGCAAATTTGCATAATAGATTACGGGTGGAACACACTTTGAAACACGCAGCATAAATATGACCAGAATCGCAAAAGCTTCATCAAAGCTCTCAACCAAAACTCCAAGAAACGAGCGAGTCCATCCAGACTTCCTCAAAGAGCGGCCGCGCAGACAGGCACAGCAGCAGCAAAGCAGTGAGACTGGTGACGCGAGGTTACAGCAGCAGAAACGAGCTTGTGACACGGCCGCTGCAGCCAAGAAGACACACACGGAGGGAGGAGTTGGAAGCAGAGGGGGGTTTCCTGCTGTTATGGAGGAAATTACTGTTCAAAACTATTGTTTAGATGTCTGACGTTTTACTGATGCCAAAAATGAATGGTTAAAGTGACTGTTCTATCGAATTTCACAAAAAGCCGTTTATCTCAGAATAATTTTTCTGACGCTGAAACCATGCTGTATTCAACTGCTAATGCTTACATAACTACTAACTCTACAAACTAACTCTTTTAGACAGAGAAAGCACACATTCTATTAGTTCTTTTGAGATATTGTGTGTTCACAAAATCTTAGCAGAAAAGAATCCTCGGGTCTTGAAAGATGAGCCAGAATCCTCAAAAAAACCCTCTGGCAGAACCTACCTACAGTAAAAAAAAAAACGGCTGGCAGTGAATGTGTTAAAGGGATAGTTCAGATTTTTTTTTTTTTACCCCAGCCCTCTTTGCTACTTACCGATGATTATGTTGATTGGTCGATTCCTGTCTATGTAAGCTGACTGAGGCTCACTGACATTTCCTCCACAGTGCACTAGGGGTGTCACGATACACTCAGTTCACGATACGATACCATACACGATAACGATACGATACGATATTTTAACAATATTTTTTTGCGATCGATTTGTAAATTGAAGGGGCATCCTCCACGCTAATTTGAGTAATTTCACCCTTTTCAGCCTCTGTGTCTGTAACGTCCCTCGTCTGTTCAAACAAAGCAATGAAAAGGAGAGCGAGCATGCAATCAGATGCAGATCAGTGCCACCATGTTCAGCTTCTTTTTCTCGCGATATGAGATTTCATCTCAACGATACATATTGTCACGTTTTGATATCGCGATATATTGTGGGACGATATATTGTGACATCCCTACAGTGCACACAACTTAAATTTCAGTTAGCCTCAGTCAGCTGGCACACAGACAGGAGCGTGACCCCATTGACCTTGTATTGGAGCTAGTATGTGGAACATCATGGATTGTGCTGAGAAAGGAATCTACCAATCAACATCACCATTGTAAGTAAGTAGCAAATAGGGCTAGGGTTAAAAAAAAAAAAAAAAAAAAAAAAAAAAATCGGAACTATCCCTTTAAATTAACTGTATTGCCTGTGATGGATGGGCCTCACTGTTAGAATACACAGAGCACCATATGAGAGATTCAGTCACACGTATGTTGAGACTTGGTCATCTGGCCACAAAGCAGGTCATTCATACATATCCTTTTTCCAGTTCACACATGTAATGTTGCAACGTTTGCTTGTTGTGGAAACAGTTCCTGGCAGGGAGGCGTGTCGTGATAACTCAGCCATCACACACTAACAACATGTTCACGTTGTGTTATCACTACAGTCTTTCACACTGACGACACGGTGACATCTTCAGGTTGTTCTATCAGTCTGTCGCGGTGAGATTTGGGAAGCAGTCAGCTCCTGAACACTAAACACAATATTATTCAGCCTTGTACTGTCTGATAAACTGCGGGACACTACAAAGGAAAAAAACAATGCTTATTTATTTTTGCACATAATCTCACACATATGATCCGAAAACTGTAAACAGTTTTGCAGGCAATCGTTTAGTTTGACAGTAATTGAGAGTTGATTTGAGTTCACTTGTGGACCAGATGTCATTCATGCACAAACTGGTCCACAACTTAACTTAACAACCTCTGGATCAATCGAACTAGAGGGTTTCTTCCACCACATCGGTACTTTCAGCTGAGCCTGTCCTGCTCCTGGGACACATCCCTGACACCCAGAGGGTTAACTCCATCCTGCTCCTGGGACACATCCCTGACACCCAGAGGGTTAACTCCATCCTGCTCCTGGGACATGGCCCTGACACCCAGAGGGTTAACTCCATCCTGCTCCTGGGACATGGCCCTGACACCCAGAGGGTTAACTCTGTCCTGCTCCTGGGACACATCCCTGACACCCAGAGGGTTAACTCCGCCCTGCTCCTGGGACACATCCCTGACACCCAGAGGGTTAACTCTGTCCTGCTCCTGGGACACATCCCTGACACCCAGAGGGTTAACTCCATCCTGCTCCTGGGACACTGCCCTGACACCCAGAGGGTTAACTCTGTCCTGCTCCTGGGACACATCCCTGACACCCAGAGGGTTAACTCTGTCCTGCTCCTGGGACACATCCCTGACACCCAGAGGGTTAACTCTGTCCTGCTCCTGGGACACATCCCTGACACCCAGAGGGTTAACTCCATCCTGCTCCTGGGACACATCCCTGACACCCAGAGGGTTAACTCTGTCCTGCTCCTGGGACACATCCCTGACACCCAGAGGGTTAACTCCATCCTGCTCCTGGGACACATCCCTGACACCCAGAGGGTTAACTCCGTCCTGCTCCTGGGACACATCCCTGACACCCAGAGGGTTAACTCCCTGAGCTGTACAGTAAGGTATTAAGGCTGGCAGGTTATTAAAACCGCCGTTTTTCACGTTATTATATTTTGCACCTGCGTCTGCTGCACCCTACGTCTCTTGATAAGAGGGCTTTTGTTGGTCAAGGCTTGGTGTGTGTGTGTCTGTGTCTGTGTGTGTGTGCGTGTGTGTGTGGTGTGTGTGTGTATGTGTGTGTGCGTGTGTGTGTGTGTGTGTGTGTGTGCGTGCGCGCGTGCGTGCATGCGTGCGTGCGTGTGTGTGTGTTGGGGGGGGTCATAGGCACAAGGTTCAGTAGTAGTACTTACACATGGCCCAGCTCATGAGCGATGGTGAAGGAGGCGCTGAGTCCATTTTCCTCACTGATGGAGCAGCTCCGGTACGGGTCGCACATGGTCCCCAGCTCCGCCAGCCCTACAGGATCACACACACACACACACACACACACACACACACACACACACACACACACACACACACACACACACACACACACACACACAGATTCACATATGCACATGCACACAGACACACATGGCTACTTGAAAAAGAAAACCCCAGCTGGCCGAGTGTTAAATGCGATTAAACCATCAAAACGTATGTAAGCGAGATTAGCGGCGCCAGCGACTCCCTCCCTCCCTCCCTCCTCCCTCCTCCCCTTTCTACCACTCTGCTCTGTCACTATAATATTATTAGCTTGACAGCTTGCCATAAACTCATTACTGCACACTTTATGAGCTACGGCTAACGGAGTGGAAAGTTAATTGAAAGAGAGAACTGGAGGTGGAGAGATTTTTGAAAAGAAAAAAAAGGCAGTGGCTTACCTAACGTGTCACATTTGTCTTTCGCTCGGCAGATGTCTTCCCTGAAAAAAAAAGAATCAGATAATAAAATAAATAATAATAAATAAATACAGCACAACCCGTATCAAAACAGAACCTAAAGTTTGCTCGACTGTGCGTTCAGAGTGAGTGTGGACCTGGTGATGAGGAGGGCGGTGTCGTGATGAGAGGGGTGGCTGTCATCCTGGACGTTTTGGCTCTGCTGCCAGACGCAGAAGTTATGGAGGGTCGTCGCAGCGTTGAAGTTCACTGTTGGCCCTTCCTGTGTAACAGGAAACAGAAAACTAAGCATCATATACTGTAGTCGTTGCTGAAATTTGACATCGACACATGTCTCAAAGCCTCTCCAGATTGTCAAAACTTATTTATTTATTTATTCATTTATTGAACAGGGACAAATGCATTGAACATGATTTCATATGACCTACAAAACAGATGTCATGCATACAGGTTTCTAGCCGAGGCTAATTTGCAACCCCTGTCCCTGGTTAGGCCTTTACTATTAAAACAAAAGTTCAAGAGAAAAATTAAAACAGTACCAAAACGTTAAAAACGAACCATATAAAACAGAACAAAATAAAGACAAAAACAAAAAGCAAAAACACAAAACAAATAAGGACAGAAAACTAAAATAGTACAATACTAAAAGTCAGTGTTCACAGGCTTGTTTCAGTTTCAGCCATTGTTTTGCTTGTGTGTTAAATACGGTGAGTTCTGTCAATGTTTTTATTTCAGGTGGTAATGTGTTCCATAATTTGGTACCTATTACCGAGAAGGATGACTGTCCAAATGTTGTTCTGCGTTTCGCTGTTCTACAGTTGAAGGCAACGTCCAGTGATTCAGCACGAGTTGCCCTGACAAAGCACAGCACAGCGAGCCTCCTCAGCCGCAACTCATTTGCAGGTGGCTAGCTGGCCTAGCTACTGCAGGTGGCTAGCTGGCCTAGCTACGGTATCACTTTCCCCCCGTGGAGACCTCTCCTGAGCAGACGTCTCTTGAGACTTGAGACTGACAAGGCCGGCAGTGTCCTCTCAGACCCGTGCAGACGATGTGCAGCCAGGCCAGGCGCACACCTGTGCACTGCACTGCACGGCCATATTGGAGAGACCTGGCTGAGGTGACCCCCGTGCCTGCCCCCTGCGCACTCACCTGTTCATTGTGGACGATGACTAGCTTGACAATCATGATGTTGATGAGGTTGCCTACGCTGGGGTCCCTGTACACCGCTGCTACCTGTAACAAGACAAAACACACAGAGGAAAAATGCAAACCTCCACTAACCTGAGCCAACATAGATAGAGACAGCGATGAAATGAAAGCGCGACTACTTTTTAACTGAATAGTCGGAATGGGGAGACTAAAGATCTTTGCGCACACAGTCCGATTGTTTTCGTATGCGTGTTTTTTAATCCGTCATCTGAAAACACAGACGGGTCCCAGCTCGCAAAAATCTATTGACTGACGCGAAAAACGCTGAAAAATCGAACCTCGTCCGAAAACTTAAATGATGGACGTAATTGTCGGACTCGGTGCGTCAACGATGATTGACACAAATGAGGTCGTATTCTTTTCTTTTTTTCCGTGCGTCAATTTCGGACGAAAATACGGACTTGGTGTGCAAAATGCTATAAGCCTCGCCAATTACTATGACTATTTTTGATTCAGCTCCACGGGGTCTAATCAAAATAGCAACAGTTCGCTGAAGGCAAAAAGGAAGAAAGAAAAGCTCCAGTCCTTCGGGGGGAAGTTTAATCAACAGGGTATTAAAAGCAATTACAATTCCCCTGCAGACCTTAGCAATCAAACCTGGAGCCATGCAGCAAACTTCAGCAAAGCCGGAGTTCACCAGCCCCTCTGTGAGGACAACAGAACATTCCCCCTGTATTTAGTTCCTCTCTGCTTTTCCTCGGTCAGCCCTGCCACAGTGGCTCAGCGGGCTGCCGGGGGGCCGTGTGCGCCGCGTCCTGACACGAACTCATTAGCCCACTATAAACATTTAGCTTGTCTTAGCCTGGGGGGGAGGGAGGGGGAGGAGCCCTTAGTTAGGCTGTTTGGGGGGGGGAGGGGAACTGGGGGGAGTAGCAGCGTGATCCTCCCATGTGCTACGTGCTGCCCCGTGAAACTCCTCGCACGTGTATCGGAGGAAGCGTGTGCAAACTGCCCGATCTGGGGAGAGTTGTAGTAATGAGTATATATACCTAAAATATCGGCACATTATCGACATCAAGGCAGTCTGAAATATATCGATATTTTAATCTTTTCAATATCGCCCAGCGGTACTCTTGCCCCCCCGGTGTATCACATGATCAGTGGGTCAAAGAAGTAGGAGTGAGGTGGGCCGCAGCCTGAGCAGTCACAGCCTCACACAGCAAGGTAGCTGCTAACAAGCTCTGCAAGTCCACGGAATGTCAGCAACACACACACACTCTCGTTTGCTCTCTTTCATTCTCTCTCTCTTTCTGACTCCCCCCCCCCTCTCTCTCTCTCTCTCTCTCCCTCTCTCTCTCTCTCTCTCTCTCTCTCTCTCCCTCTCTCTCTCTCGCTCTCTCTCTCTCTCTCTCTCCTCTCTCTCTCTCTCTCTCTCTCTCTCTCTCTCCCTCTCTCTCTCTCGCTCTCTCTCTCTCTCTCTCTCTCCCTCTCTCCCTCCCTCTCTCTCTCTCGCTCTCTCCTCTCTCTCTCTCGCTCTCTCTCTCTCTCTCTCTCTCCCTCTCTCCCTCCCTCTCTCTCTCTCGCTCTCTCTCTCTCTCTCTCTCCCTCTCTCCCTCCCTCTCTCTCTCTCTCTCTCTCTCTCTCTCTCTCTCTCTCACTCTCTCTCTCCCTCTCTCACTCTCTCTCTCCTCTCTCTCTCTCTCTCTCTCTCTCTCCCCTCCCCTTTTCAGTGGTCAGTGTCAACAAAATGACTTCATCATATTAGAGAACTAAAAAGCCGGTCCGTTAGCCGGGCCAAGACCCAAAGCCCTCACTGTCACCATGACAACAGCGGCTCAGGCTCGGTTGATTGGTCTGTTCTGCTTAAAACGGTTCAGTCGGATTTCTAGTTAGTTAGGTTGAATAGGCTCTATTACTCCTGTGTTTGACATTGGGCCACCCTGACACTTCTGACCCATAGTAACACTAGTCAGATCGTAGCAACAACAAAAAAGAGGCCACAACTACATTCTTTTTGGGTTTTGTGTGTTGAGGGTTAATTTCGTTATGGTCATGAGCTCAAAACGTCTTGAAGATGGTCAATGTAACATCAATGAAGATTTCAGAAATGAGATTAAGACGTTTTGAGCTCATGGCCATAACATAATTAAACCTCCACCAGTGTTGTAGTCAAGTCACTATATCTCGAGTCCAAGTCGTGTTTCGAGTCCCCAGTGTTCGAGTCCAAGTCCGAGTCACCAAAGAAGTACTACAACACTGCCCTCGACACACAAAATAATGTAGTTTAGTGTGTGTGTATGTTTGTGTGTGTGTGTGTGCATGTGTGTGTTCATACATAAGCATGGCAGACTAACGTTGTGTGTTTGTGTGTGTGTGTGTGTGTGTGTGTGTGTGTGTGTGTGTGTGTGTGTGTGTGTGTGTGTGTGTGTGTGTGTGCGTGCGCATGTGTGCGTGTGTGCGTTCATACGTACATAAGCATGGCAGACTAACGCTGTGACGTCCAAGTCGCCGATGGTAATGGGTGGCACATTGCTATTTAACGCTCACTGTACCCTGTCAACCTCACTTATAGCACTCACACTGACAATCATTACTCCTTTATAAGTTAATGAGTGCTGTGAACCTTCTGTCTTCCACACTAGTGAGAGAGACAAGTGAAGGTAGGGTTCAGTACAGCTGATAACCTATCATGTTCTCACACAGACACTCACCCAACACTCTACACCAGAGCCGTGTATATAGAAGAGTCGCGACATCTCCATTCATTCCAATGGACCAGGTTTTTTACTCTCAAGAGTTCCAAGAGTTCTCGAGAGTTCCCGGAAGTAAGGTTCTTCTGGATTAAGCAGCGCTGTCACGCGTTCAAAAGTAGCGCGAGCCCCCTTCCTGGCTATTCATTGGCTACTGAGTCACGCATTTTGGACCTCCGCTGACGTCACTCTCTTACTAGATGTGCTCTGCTCTACACACTACAGTCCAAAACACTGCTGGGTGTCTGGCTGCTTAGATTACCAGCCGGCTCTCTCAGTCCATTATGGGGCTCATAAAGACACTGCCGAGTCAGATGATAATCAACGTATTGGACCACTTTAGTGGATGTAGCAGCATGCTAGGGTCACCATGCTAGGGTCACCATAGGGTTTACAACCAAAACACAGCACAGTCAGATCAGCAGGCCGAAACACAGACTTGGGCTGTAGCCAAGACTGGACACATGCAGGATGGTTGGGCACGATTGGCTGTGTCTGCGGGTGGGAAGACCCGGATTAAGGGTATGTGTCCTGGTCGCTGCACTAGCGCCTCCTCTGGTCGGTCGGGGGGGCGCCTGGTCGGGGCGGAAAGGGAACTGGTGGGAATAGCGTGATCCTCCCACGTGCTACGTCCTGCTGGTGAAGCTCCCCGCTGTCAGGTGAAAAGAAACGGCTGGCAACTGCGCATGTGTCGGAGGAAGCATGGTGCTAGTCTACGGCTCTCCCCCACATCGGCAGAGGGTGGAGCAGCGACCGGGGCAGCGGGGGGGGAAATTGGCCAAGTACAATTGGGGAGAAAACGTGGGGGAAAACAGAAAAAAGAGAGAGAAAAAACTGTACATACATGCTGCTGCATGTATACAAAATTATACACAAGCACAAACAAATGGCGTGCACGCATACTGTACACATACTTCTATACATTCGCCCCCACCTC
>NC_139652.1:12620664-12625664 GCF_964638095.1 Poromitra crassiceps
TGTGGTGGGTGATTTATCTATCCACCAAAGATAGATTTAATTTTGGATGCTGTAGTATGTATGTATGTATGTATGTATGTATGTATGTATGTATGTATGTATGTATGTATGTATGTATTTATTTTATTTAACCTTTATTTATCCAGGGAGGACCATTGAGAGCATGCTCTCTTTTTCAAGGACGCCCTGATTACAACAAATACCACAAATTAAAACAATACAAATCAGAATAGGAACTGTGGCATATATAAAACAATACAATCACACTCAAACAATGAAAACAATACAAACATATGAAATCACAGGAGCAAACAAATAGGAGGACTATGTAAAACAAGTGCAAGTCCTATGCAATGCATCCTCAAGTAGCGCTTTGAACGATTCTATAGAGACCAGTTGGTCCAGTTTGAGACAGTCCTGAAGCTTATTCCATCTATCAGGAGCATAAAAGATAAGAGCGGGCTTTCCTGATTCACTATTCATACGTGGAGTGGCCAGTCTAATGTGTGACTGTGAACACAAGTCTGATAACTTAAAGCACTGAAACTTAAAAGCGAAGACAAACAGAGTGGAAGCTTACCGCACAAGGCCTTATAAATAAATACAAGACAATGCTGATCTCTACGAACGGTAAGAGAAGGCCAACCCACCTTTTCATACAGAGTACAATGATGAGTGTGAAGCCCATCACCAGTGATAAACCTCAAAGCACTATGAAACACTGCATCCAGAGGCTTCAGTGTGGAAGATGAAGCGTGCATGTACACTACATCACCATAATCAAAGACAGACATTATTAGAAATTGCACAATGATTTTTCTGCTAGACAGAGAAAAACAAGAGGAAACCAATCTTTCCCCTTAGCTTTTTAGTTAGGTGTCCTACATGGATTTGAAATGAGAGCTTAGAATCTAGGCAAATGCCCAAATATTTATAAGAGTTGACAGTTTCAATTTGTTCACCTTTAAGAGTATGAATCCCAACATTGGGATCAGTTCCAGGTGACCTTGAGAATAACATGCATTTGGTCTTGTCAGAGTTCAAAATCAGCTTCTGACTAATTAGAGCCAATTGAAATGCTTCAAAAGCAGTCTGCAGGCCGATGCCAGAGTGGAATCAACACTATACAAAATTGTGTCGTCCGCATAATAATGGACATCACAGTGCTGGGAGGGGAGTACAATATTATTAACCTAAAGAGGGAATAAGAGAGGGCCCAAAATTGACCCTTGTGGGACACCTTTACCAATGAGAGAGCTAGATCGAAAGCCGTCGGCAACAACTGCCTGTGTTCTCCCAGATAGGTAATTAGAAAACCAACTGATAGAAAGATCATCCAGGCCAATAGAGGACAGTTTGTTTAACAAAATATCATGGTCCACAGTATCAAATGCCTTAGAGAGGTCTACAAAAAGAGTATGTATGTATGTATGTATGTATGTATGTATGTACTGTATGTACTGTATGTATGTATGTATGTATGTATGTATGTATGTATGTATGTATGTATGTATGTATGTATGTATATGTATGTATGTATGTATGTATGTATGTATGTATGTACTTCAAAATTGTGAACTTGAATTTGTGTGGTTTGTAAAGTGTTGTGGAACATGTATCCTACATTATTATGGAATGTGAAAGTTGCATTATTGTGTTGCATCAGCAAGTTGCACACTTAAATCTCAGTGTGTAAAAGCATGTTAGTACAGATGAAGTGATCAAGCTAGGAGTTATAGGCTGGAGGGAGGAAGGTAGGAAGGCTGTGCCAGGAAGGAATACAGGCAGAGAGGGAATAGAGGAGAAGGAGGCTGTGCCAGGAAGGAATAATAATATCTCACTTTTGCTATGTTTTACCCCCTCTATCCCCATCCTGTGTTCTTCCACTCTCATCTCAGAACTAACATCAACTGACATAAACCTCATATTCATCTGAATTCAATTTAACGAGCCAATTAATGAAGACATTTTTAAAATGACCCAAAATAAAGCCTTGAGGCGTTTGGGTAGTGTCGAGAGGTAAAAGCACTCGCCTACCACACCAGGTACCTCTGGCTTGGTCAGACGTTCCTACAGACACAATTGGCCGTGTCTGCGGGTGGGAAGCCGGTGGGGTATGAGAGTCCTGGTCGCTGCACTATAGCGCCTCCTCTGGTCGGTTGGGTCGCTTGTTTGGGGGGGGGCGGGGGGAGGAACTGGGGAGAATAGCGTGATCGTTCCACGCACTCCGTCCTGCCGGTGGAACTCCCCGCTTTCAGGTGAAAAGAAGCGGCTGGCCACTGCACATGTATCGGAGGAAGCCTGTGCTAGTCTACGGCTCTCCACGGATCGGCAGAGGCGGTGGAGCAACAACCGGGACAGCAGGGGAGACCGTCGACAAGAGTTCTCCAAGCATCCCGATCTTGAGCCAACCCCTCCAGTTGTCCCAGGTGTCCAGGTGTCCAGTTGTCCCAGGTGTGTCCCAGGTGTGTCCCAGGTGTGTCCCAGGTGTGTCCCAGGTGGCCTATCATCCTCTTGGCTTCTGCGTCCACGTCTCAGGTGTTTGGTGGTCCACCTCTCTTTCTTCTCCCTCAGGGGGGGGGGTTCCACTTCAGGGATTGCCTTGTGATGTTTGTGGCTGGTTTCGAGAGTGCGTCCTATCCACCACCTCCAACGCCGTTGGAGAATCTCTTCCTCTGCTGGCTGTTTGCGTTGTTCGTCGCCACAGTTCCTTGTTGTTACTGATGGTGTCAGGCCAGCGGATCTGGAGGATCTCCAGAAGATCTGGAGATCACAAACCCTATATTGACGCTGCCCTACAGAGGAATGTCCCTGTGTCCGGTGGTTTAGGTCAACTCGTGAAGGAACTGTGTTTCTACGATACAACAATCAATTTGAGCCATTTCTATACATGTTTGAGCTTTTATACCACTTCCCCTTCCTGTGGAGGATTAGTCATATAGTGTGCGTGTGTGTGTGTGTGTGTGTGTGCGTGCGTGTGTGTGTGTGTGTGTGTGTGTGTGTGTGTGTGTGTGTGTGAGTGTGTGTGTGTGTGTGTGTGTGTGTGTGTGTGCGTGTGTGTGTGTGTGTGTGAGTGTGCGTGCGTGCGTGTGTGTGTGCGTGTGTGTGTGTGTGTGTGTGTGAGTGTGCGTCTTTGTGCGTGTGTGTGTGTGTGTGTGAGTGTATGGTGAGTGCAGTCACCGCAGTAAGAGTCGAGCCACTCTCTGCCTGCCTGTGATGAGATCCAGATGGGAAAGTTCAGGGGGAATTGCCCGCTCTGCTCTCTGCTCTCTGCTCTCTGCTCTCTGCTCTCTGCTCTCTGCTAACCATTATGGTTCCTCAAATGTTCCCCAAATGTGTTTTTTTCTTTCTTCTTCTTGCTCGTGTGTCGTGTGTTCTCAGATCCTTCTGGACACTGAATGGATACCGAGCAGCACTTCCAGGCTGACTCACTTCTGAACTGAATGGATACCGAGCAGCACTTCCAGGCTGACTCACTTCTGAACGTTGCGTCTTCTCAATACTGCACTGAGTGAGCTCAATCGTACGCTATTTGGATTCACATATAGAGAGGCAAAGTGACCGCCTACTTCCTGCTTCAGCACTGTACCAGAGATTTTCATCCGCCATCTATTTTCCCATAGACATTTCGTAAAATGCTTATAAAAAGAGTTTTACTGGTTCAAATCAAACGGTACAGATATATTTAGAAACAGGAGAGATCGCATAAACTTTCACTGGGACCAAAACGTAAAAGAAATGCGGGTTTAGAAAATATTTTTTCTATGTTGTTGTTGTTGTTTTTTGGTCGGAGTGAAATGTTCTATGGTCTCTCCCGATTATAGCGTTAGCTGAACCGTTTGGTTTGAACCAGTAAAACTATTTTATAAGCATTTTACGAAATGTCTATGGGAAAATAAATGGCGGATGAAAATCTCTGGTACAGTGCTGAAGCAGGAAGTGACGTTCACTTTGGCCTCTCTCTACGTTGTATCAAGTCTTCTAGTGAATAATGGCTTCCATGAAGCCTGGGATTATCAGGACTGTGCAAAACGTTTCCCGTAGTGTTTTTTTCCCTCCTCCCTGGATGTCTCATTTGCAGCGCCACAAACCAGATCAAAAGGAACTACAAATCCACGCTCTTTGCTTGTGAGAAGATGGGATCTCAGCGCGCACACACAAACAGCCGTGCACGTCCACACACAAACAGCCGTGCACGTCCACACACAAACAGCCATGCACGTCCACACACAAACAGCCGTGCACGTCCACACACAAACAGCCGTGCACGTCCACACACAAACAGCCGTGCACGTCGCCCAGACAGAAGTCAGACAGAAGAGTTCTGAGCCGAGACAAACAGACCCACCAGGGTCCAGGCAGGAGGCCTTTCATGTCTGGCCAACTGGTCTGCCACTCATCTCATCCATACGGGGAACCTCCTCAGATACAGACCCAGGGTCAGCTCACCATTCCCAAACACTTCCCCGCACCGCACGCGGCCACGCTGAGTTACGATCAGTGACGTGAAGTAACTAGGTTTCCTGTTACTTTGTGTCTGTCTGTTTCCTGCCCAGGTAGAGCAGACTCAGAGCGGTCTGTCTGTTTCCTGCCCAGGTAGAGCAGACTCAGAGCGGTCTGTCTGTTTCCTGCCCAGGTAGAGCAGACTCAGAGCGGTCTGTCTGTTTCCTGCCCAGGTAGAGCAGACTCAGAGCGGTCTGTCTGTTTCCTGCCCAGGTAGAGCAGACTCAGAGCGGTCTGTCTGTTTCCTGCCCAGGTAGAGCAGACTCAGAGCGGTCTGTCTGTTTCCTGCCCAGGTAGAGCAGACTCAGAGCGGTCTGTCTGTTTCCTGCCCAGGTAGAGCAGACTCAGAGCGGTCTGTCTGTTTCCTGCCCAGGTAGAGCAGACTCAGAGCGGTCTGTCTGTTTCCTGTCCAGGTAGAGCAGACTCAGAGCGGTCTGTCTGTTTCCTGCCCAGGTAGAGCAGACTCAGAGCGGTCTGTCTGTTTCCTGCCCAGGTAG
>NC_139652.1:12628164-12633164 GCF_964638095.1 Poromitra crassiceps
CCCAACTATGCTCAACGTTAAAATACGGATATTACGGACATCGTCTCATCTCGTGCAAGGGAGCTGGAAGGTGGGTGCTGAGGGTGCTGCAGCACCCCCTGGTGGCAAGAAATGGGATTTTCGAAATTGTTGGATTTGGCTGGCTTGTGTTTATACCACCAACAAAATGCATTAAAAAACAGTTTGTGCTTCCCAGCTCTAATCTTATTTCATACGCTCTCTGTTCAAAAGTGTTTGATCTTCATCATAATCTGGTTTTCCATAATAATAATAATAAGTTCAGTGTTTATGCCTGTGTTGCTGTCTGTTGTAGTGTAAAACGACTAAAGGGAGAGCAGGTGCTTACATGAAAGTGAGTGAGAAAAGGAGAAGATACTGAATAATGACATCACAACAGTATAATCCTAATGTTCATTTAAAATTAAATATTCTTCTAAATATGGATGAAAGTCCAAAAAACGTTGAGAGTCCCTTCCTTACAGCATCCCCCTACCTAAAAGTACTTCCAGCGCCACTGATCTCGTGTGTTCTAACCGGACCTTCTGTGGAGGCTGCCACCAGATAGTAACCAGCATTAAATAGCCCAATTTCTTTTTTTTACCACTTTAACACATTGACTGCCAGCCCTTTTTTCAATGCTGTAGGTAGGTTCTGCCAGGGGGGTTTTTGAGGATTCTGGCTCATTTTACAAGAGCCGAGGATTCTTTTCTGTTAAGACTTCGTGAACACCAATCATCTAAAAAGAACTAATATAATGTGTGCTTTCTCTGTCTAAAAGAGTTAGTTTGTAGACTTAGTAGTTATGTAGATATTAGCCGTTGAGTACAGCATGGTTTCAGAGATTTTCAGAGAGTTTTGAGATAAATGGATTTTTAGAACCACCTCACGTGCCTGTGATTATGGGTGCCCTTGGGCAAGTCTGTATACTGTATTGTGTTGTGTGTGTGTGTGTGTGTGTGTGTGTGTGTGTGTGTGTGTGTGTGTGTGTGTCTCCAAACTCCTCCCTCCGTCTGTGCTGCTGCTGCTGGCTCCGCGGCCGCTCTCGGGCAGTCTGGATTACTGTAAAACAGGCTCGTTCGTTTCTTGAGGTGTCGGCTGAGAGCTTTGAAGAAGCTTTTGCGATTCTGGTCTTATTTATGCTCAAAGGTACTCGAGTGTGTGTGTGTGCGCGTGTGTGTGTGTGTGTGTGTGTGTGTGTGTGTGTGTGTGTGTGTGTGTGAAATCGAAAGCGTTTTCGCCCAGCTATTTCCTTGAGAATGGCTTTCTCCCGCGGACCCGCGGCTGTTTTTGCTCGGCTTTCTCTCTGTCTGGAGAGCACTGTCGCCACTTAGCTGGTCGGTAAAATAGATTATACACATTCTCTTCCTCCAATATTAGTATAGGAGACGTAAAAGGGGTTGATCGATGTCCCACCGTCAAAAAATTGTTTTTTTTTTGTAAGCCGAGATATCTCGTCTTTGGCACTCAACGGTTGGATACTGTAAGCCGAGATATCTCGTCATTGGCACTCAACGTGTTAAATATGAATGCATATTATAATACGTTGCTGCTCTGCGATACTGATACTAACAGTATTATTGACCAAACCACACATCGTTGTAATCACCAGTACTGTGCTGTTGAGAAGGAATCAGCAGCACAGGAGGCTAGGGGAGACTTATTCATCAACACGTTTATCTTAGCGATGTTGCTCTCAGTGCAAAGAGACTTGAGTCTGTGTGTAGCTTCTTATCTGCAGCTCAATGGAAACCACGCTGACAAGCACAATTAGGCGGGACAGCGGTGGACGGGACAGGGTCACATGACAGCGGTGGACGGGACAGGGTCACGGGACAGCGGTGGACGGGACAGGGTCACAGGACAGCGGTGGACAGGACAGGGTCACACACATAGTAATTACTGTGTCACCGCAGCGAGGCCGGTGACACTAGAACAGTGGCTACAGATCAACGAGCACCGCGCCGAGGCAAATATATGCGGCATTAAAGACAAATCCACAGAGTTCCAGATACGTCTTCTCTGCGGGGGGCTGAGGGCTCGTTTATATAAAGCCGGATAGCTACGCTATCAGAAGCCAATGATGACGAGGGCCGCCAGGTAGTGGTAGATTCCCAGCCTACCAACATGAGGGGTGGGGAGATAGCGTGATCCTCCCACATGCTATGTCCTGTCCGTGAAACTTCTCGCTGTTAGGTGAAAAGAAGCGCCTGGCAACTGCACATGTATCAGAGGAAGCTGCATGTACTACTGCATGTACTTCCATTACTAGATGGGTCACCTCAGGCTCCGCCAATTCTAACAAATGGTCGCTGCAACTCTCCCAAATGGTCACGTGGTCACCTGACCTCTCCCCTGAAGTGTTGTGAGAGGACTGTGCCTGGTGACGCAGGGTTAGTAGCAAGCTAACTTGAAGAGATCGTGAGTTCCCAAACTCCACACAAACCACACATATAAACACAAAGCTGCACGTTGTTAGCTCAATACAGTTGAAAGTAAGATATTCCATTACAAAAAATAATCTAGCCACAGATTTAGCTCCTACATCAACGAACTTCAGCTTTAGCTTTAGCTAATCGCTCCCTGCTAACATGAGTTCCTGTTGCCAAATCTCGCGAGAGTGTGTTGCTGAGATAGAGACAGGTCTTGAACAAGTTTAATTTTCTCCTGATCTGTCTGTCTGAAAAAGTGTCAGAATATTCTTAAGATATGTGGCTTCGGAGAACGGGCCGAATATTTACTTTATAATGAATATGGGGGAGAAAGAATGTGTCATAATCTGAGATCACGTTGACTTTTCCCATTGACTCCAATAGACTCAGACCTGCCGAAAACCTCCAAAGTGGGCGTGTCCGTAGAAAACCTCCAAAGTGGGCGTGTCCGTGGGCAAAACGCTTGTGCCAAAATGACAGGAAGTGAGTTGAAGTTGAACCGTCTTGCTTGAAATCCCATCGTCTTTGCTACAACTCTCCCCGGATCGGCAGAGGGGGTGGAGCAATGCCCGGGACAGCCTATTAGAGCAGAGGGGGTGGAGCAATGCCCGGGACAGCCTATTAGAGCAGAGGGGGTGGAGCAATGCCCGGGACAGCCTATTAGAGCAGAGGGGGTGGAGCAATGCCCGGGACAGCCTATTAGAGCAGGGGGGAGTGGACAAGTACAATTGGAGAGAAAATAGGGGGCATCAGAAAAAAAAACTTTATGAAAAAAGAAGAATCTAATGAGCTTTAGAAATACATGAAGAACGCATATTTTTCCAACAGCTCAATGTTGTGGAGTGGAGGTTATTGGCTGGACAGAGTGGAGGTTATTGGTCAGACAGAGTGGAGGTTATTGGCTGGACAGAGTGGAGGTTATTGGTCAGACAGAGTGGAGGTTATTGGCCTGACATAGTGGAGGTTATTGGCCGGACAGAGTGGAGGTTATTGGCCTGACAGAGTGGAGGTTATTGGCTGGACAGAGTGGAGGTTATTGGCCGGACAGAGTGGAGGTTATTGGCCTGACAGAGTGGAGGTTATTGGCCTGACAGAGTGGAGGTTATTGGCCAGAGTGGAGGTTATTGGCTGGACAGAGTGGAGGTTATTGGCTGGACAGAGTGGAGGTTATTGGCCGGACACAGTGGAGGTTAGGTTATTGGCCGGACAGAGTGGAGGTTATTGGCTGGACAGAGTGGAGGTTATTGGCTGGACAGAGTGGAGGTTAGGTTATTGGCCGGACAGAGTGGAGGTTATTGGCTGGACATAGTGGAGGTTATTGGCTGGACAGAGTGGAGGTTATTGGCTGGACAGAGTGGAGGTTATTGGCTGGACAGAGTGGAGGTTATTGGCTGGACAGAGTGGAGGTTATTGGCTGGACAGAGTGGAGGTTATTGGCTGGACAGAGTGGAGGTTATTGGCTGGACATAGTGGAGGTTATTGGCCAGACAGAGTGGAGGTTATTGGCCGGACAGAGTGGAGGTTATTGGCTGGACAGAGTGGAGGTTAGGTTATTGGCTGGACAGAGTGGAGGTTATTGGCCGGACAGAGTGGAGGTTATTGGCTGGACAGAGTGGAGGTTATTGGCTGGACAGAGTGGAGGTTATTGGCCGGACAGAGTGGAGGTTATTGGCTGGACATAGTGGAGGTTATTGGCTGGACAGAGTGGAGGTTATTGGCCGGACAGAGTGGAGGTTATTGGCTGGACAGAGTGGAGGTTATTGGCTGGACAGAGTGGAGGTTATTGGCCGGACAGAGTGGAGGTTATTGGCTGGACAGAGTGGAGGTTATTGGCTGGACAGAGTGGAGGTTATTGGCCGGACAGAGTGGAGGTTATTGGCTGGACAGAGTGGAGGTTATTGGCCGGACAGAGTGGAGGTTATTGGCTGGACAGAGTGGAGGTTATTGGCCGGACAGAGTGGAGGTTATTGGCTGGACAGAGTGGAGGTTATTGGCTGGACAGAGTGGAGGTTATTGGCCAGAACAGAGTGGAGGTTATTGGCCAGAACAGAGTGGAGGTTATTGGCTGGACAGAGTGGAGGTTATTGGCTGGACAGAGTGGAGGTTATTGGCCGGACAGAGAAGCGCATCGCGGATGACCTCATACAGAGAAAGACTTCAATTGAATTGAAATAGAGAGCCAAAGTGGAGCGTCACTTCCTGCTTCAGCACTGTACCAGAGATTTTCATCCACCATTTATTTTCCCATAGACATTTCTTAAAATGCTTATAAAAATAGTTTTACTTGGTCAAACCAAACGGTTCAGATATATTTAGAGACAGGAGAGATCACATAACATTTAACCCGGACCAAAACATATAAAAAATGCGGGTTTAAAGAAAATATTTTTTCGATGTTGTTGTTTTTAGTTTTGGTCTGAGTGAAATGTTCTATGGTCTCTCCCGATTCTAAATATATCTGAACCGTTTGGTTCGACCAAGTAAAACTATTTTTATAAGCATTTTATGAAATGTCTATGGGAAAATGAATTGCGGAAGAAAATCTCTGGTACAGTGCTGAAGCAGGAAGTG
>NC_139652.1:12640664-12650664 GCF_964638095.1 Poromitra crassiceps
GGAGTGTTTGAGTGGGTCAGTGTGCTGATAGAAGGTGTATAGTGGCTACAGCAGCAGAGGGGGTGTTTGAGTGGGTCAGTGTGCTGATAGAAGGTGTATAGTGGCTACAGCAGCAGAGGGGGTGTTTGAGTGGGTCAGTGTGCTGATAGAAGGTGTATAGTGGCTACAGCAGCAGAGGGAGTGTTTGAGTGGGTCAGTGTGCTGATAGAAGGTGTATAGTGGCTACAGCAGCAGAGGGGGTGTTTGAGTGGGTCAGTGTGCTGATAGAAGGATAGTGGCTACAGCAGCAGAGGGGGTGTTTGAGTGGGTCAGTGTGCTGATAGAAGGTGTATAGTGGCTACAGCAGCAGAGGGAGTGTTTGAGTGTGTCAGTGTGCTGATAGAAGGATAGTGGCTACAGCAGCAGAGGGAGTGTTTGAGTGGGTCAGTGTGCTGATAGAAGGTGTATAGTGGCTACAGCAGCAGAGGGAGTGTTTGAGTGGGTCAGTGTGCTGATAGAAGGTGTATAGTGGCTACAGCAGCAGAGGGGGTGTTTGAGTGGGTCAGTGTGCTGATAGAAGGTGTATAGTGGCTACATTACATTACATTACATTTCGTCATTTGGCAGACGCTTTTATCCAAAGCGACTTACAATAACACATTTTTGTCAGCAATAGAGCAATCTACTATGGAGCACAGTCTGTGATAACTACAACTTCTGAAGGAACAGTGGTACAAGTTTAGGTTAGTGGTTCAAGTTAAGGTTATTTTTTTTATTTTATTTTTTGGGGGGGGGAAAGAGAGAACGAAGTTAGATCAAGAAGGCCCAGATGGAGCCTGAAAAGGTGCGTCTTTAGTCTTTTCCGAAAGATCGGCAGTGATTCAGCCGTCCTGACCGAAGGTGGAAGCTCGTTCCACCATTGAGGTGCCAGGGACGAGAAGAGTCGAGATCGGGATGAGCGACTTTTGAGCCCCCGTAGCGAAGGAGGGGCGAGGCGACCTGCACTGGTGGAGGAGCGAAGGGAGCGCTGAGAGGTTTGGAACCTGACCATAGATTGCAGGTACAGGGGAGCTGACTGGTGTACTGCCCGGTAGGCCAGTACCAGTGTCTTGAATTTGATGCGGGCCGAGATGGGAAGCCAGTGGAGCTCCCGGAAGAGGGGAGTGACGTGAGAGAATTTGGGTTGGTTGAATACGAGACGGGCTGCAGCGTTCTGAATGAGCTGAAGCGGTCGGATGTCGGTGGCAGGTAGGCCGGCCAGGAGCACATTGCAGTAGTCCAGGCGGGAGGAGACAAGAGACTGGACCAGGAGTTGAGTCGCTTCTCTTGTGAGAAAGGGACGGATTTTGCGGATGTTGTAGAGAGAGAACCTACAGGAGCGTGCTGTAGCAGCTATGTTGGCTGAGCAGGACAGCTGGTTGTCAAGGATCACCCCAAGGTTCTTAGCTGTTTGGGAGGGAAGTACCGTGGTGTTGTCAATGGAGATGGAGAGATCTGCGAGAGGGCAGTCTTTTCCTGGGAGGAAGAGTAGCTCTGTCTTACCAAGGTTGAGCTTGAGGTGGTGGGCAGACATCCAGTTGCCAATGTCTTTGAGGCATGCAGAGATGCGAGCCTCGATTTGAGTGTCTGAGGGGGGAAAGGAAAGGAAAAGCTGGGTGTCGTCAGCATAGCAGTGATAAGAAAAGCCATGAGAAGAGATCACATAGGCAAGAGATCTGATATAGAGAAGGAAAAGTAAGGGGCCCAGGACTGAGCCCTGGGGGACACCGGTGGTAAGAGGACAGGATCTGGAGAGGGACCCTCTCCATGAGACCTGGTATGAGCGGTTCGAGAGGTAGGAAGCAAACCAGGAGAGTGCAGAACCTGAAATGCCTAGGTCAAACAGAGTGGAAAGAAGGATTTGGTGGTTGACTGTATCGAAGGCAGCAGACAGGTCAAGGAGGACAAGAACAGAGGAGAGGGATGAGGCCTTAGCAGTGTGAAGGGCCTCTGTGACAGCAAGAAGAGCTGTCTCAGTGGAGTGAGAAGCCTTGAAACCGGACTGCAGAGGGTCCAGGAGGTCATTTTGGGAGAGATAGAGAGAAAGTTGTTCGGACGTTGCTCGTTCAAGGGTTTTGGAAAGGAATGAGAGGAGAGAGACAGGTCTGTAGTTCTGAATAGCGGTAGGGTCAAGGGAGGGTTTCTTAAGCAGAGGCTTGACTCTTGCAGTCTTTAGAGCAGGCGGAACAAGACCAGAGGACAGAGAGGAGTTAATGAAGGTCGTGAGGAAGGGAGATATGTTAGGTGAGATGGTTTGGAGGAGAGAGGAAGGGATAGGATCGAGGGGGCAGTAGGTGGCTCGGTTCGAGCTGATGAGTTTAAGCACCTCATCGGGAGAGAGGGGAGAGAAGGAAGGAAATCCAGGGACAAGGGGCCGGGGAGCAGGATTGGAGTTAGTGAGGGTGCCTGGAGGATGGAAGGAGGAGCTGATGTCATCCACCTTTTTAGTAAAGAAGGTTACAAAATCATCAGCAGAGAGGGAGGAGGGAGGGGGAGGGGAGGGAGGGTTGAGGAGCGTGGAGAAGGTGGAAAACAGTTTACTGGGATTGGATGCAGAGGACTGGATTTCAGAGATGAAGAAGGAGGTTTTTGCTTTGGAGACAGCATCAGTGAAGTTGGAGTGGATAAGGTGGTAGGAAGAGAGATCTTCAGGGAGATGTGATTTTCTCCATTTTCTCTCAGCTGCCCGAAGCTCAGTTCGAAAAGTTCGCAGAGATTCAGTCAGCCAAGGAGAAGGGGGAGAAGATCGGGCAGGCTTAGTGGTGAGTGGGCACAGAGAATCAAGAGCGGAGGAGAGAGAGGAGAGAAGAGTGGTGGAAGCCTCGTCAGTGGACAGGAGAGCAAATTGCTCGGCAGGGGGAAGCAGGGAGAGGACGGTAGAAGAGAGGGAGTCGGGTGAGAGAGTTTTTAGGTTGCGTCGGGTGGTGGTAGAGTGAGGGGGAGATGGGTGGGAGGAGGGGAGGGGGATGGGAAGGGAGAAGGTGATAAAGTGGTGGTCGGATACAGGAAGAGGAGTCACAGTGAGATTAGAGGTGGAGCGGGATCTGGTGAAGACCAGGTCAAGCACATTCCCTGCTTTGTGAGTGGGAGGAGATTGAGAGAGGTAAAGGTCAAAGGATGAGAAGAAGTTAAGGAAAGACAGAGATTGTAAGGTTACTGGCTGGATGTTGAAGTCTCCCAGAAGGATGAGTGGAGTGCCATCCTCAGGAAAGACGGAGAGGAGGGTGTCCAGCTCGTCCAGAAAGTCACCAAGTGGACCAGGGGGGCGGTAGATTACCACAATGTTGAGCTTGATGGGTAGGGATACGGCAACTGCATGGGACTCAAAAGATGAGATAGACAGATGAGAGAGAGAGGTGACAGTGTAGGTCCATTTGGGAGAGATGAGGATACCAGTGCCTCCTCCACGACCAGAGGCTCTGGGGGTGTGGGAGAACGAGTACGCAGCAGAGAGAGCAGCAGGAGTAGCAGTGTTTTCAGGAATGATCCAGGTCTCAGTGAGAGCTAGAAAGTGGAGGGTTTGAGATAGAGCATGAGCCGAGATGGTCTCAGTTTTCTTAACCGCCGACTGACAGTTCCAGAGACCTCCGGCTATGGTAAAGGAAGTAGTTGTGCGTTTAGGGTAGGAAAGATTACCAGGGATACTACACCTGAAGCTGCCGTGTCTACGGCGTCTGTGGGCTGAAGCTACAACAGGGATGCGGAGAAAACACATAGTTAGGAAGAGGAGTAGTTATAATAAGAAGTGAGAATAAGAGAAGTAGAAAAAGCCTATGCTCTGGCCTCCCCACGATGGACTCCCGCAGAAAGACTCCCTTGTCTTTGTGCAGAAAGACTCCCTTGTCTTTGTGCAGAAAGACTCCCTTGTCTTTGTGCCAAGTCTTCGTGCTACAGCAGCAGAGGGAGTGTTTGAGTGGGTCAGTGTGCTGATAGAAGGTGTATAGTGGCTATAGCAGCAGAGGGGGTGTTTGAGTGGGTCAGTGTGCTGATAGAAGGTGTATAGTGGCTACAGCAGCAGAGGGAGTGTTTGAGTGGGTCAGTGTGCTGATAGAAGGTGTATAGTGGCTACAGCAGCAGAGGGGGTGTTTGAGTGGGTCAGTGTGCTGATAGAAGGTGTATAGTGGCTACAGCAGCAGAGGGGGTGTTTGAGTGGGTCAGTGTGCTGATAGAAGGTGTATAGTGGCTACAGCAGCAGAGGGAGTGTTTGAGTGGGTCAGTGTGCTGATAGAAGGTGTATAGTGGCTACAGCAGCAGAGGGAGTGTTTGAGTGGGTCAGTGTGCTGATAGAAGGTGTATAGTGGCTACAGCAGCAGAGGGAGTGTTTGAGTGGGTCAGTGTGCTGATAGAAGGTGTATAGTGGCTATAGCAGCAGAGGGAGTGTTTGAGTAGGTCAGTGTGCTGATAGAAGGTGTATAGTGGCTACAGCAGCAGAGGGGGTGTTTGAGTGGGTCAGTGTGCTGATAGAAGGTGTATAGTGGCTACAGCAGCAGAGGGGGTGTTTGAGTGGGTCAGTGTGCTGATAGAAGGTGTATAGTGGCTACAGCAGCAGAGGGAGTGTTTGAGTGGGTCAGTGTGCTGATAGAAGGTGTATAGTGGCTACAGCAGCAGAGGGGGTGTTTGAGTGGGTCAGTGTGCTGATAGAAGGTGTATAGTGGCTACAGCAGCAGAGGGAGTGTTTGAGTGGGTCAGTGTGCTGATAGAAGGTGTATAGTGGCTACAGCAGCAGAGGGAGTGTTTGAGTGGGTCAGTGTGCTGATAGAAGGTGTATAGTGGCTACAGCAGCAGAGGGAGTGTTTGAGTGGGTCAGTGTGCTGATAGAAGGTGTATAGTGGCTACAGCAGCAGAGGGGGTGTTTGAGTGGGTCAGTGTGCTGATAGAAGGTGTATAGTGGCTACAGCAGCAGAGGGGGTGTTTGAGTGGGTCAGTGTGCTGATAGAAGGTGTATAGTGGCTACAGCAGCAGAGGGAGTGTTAGAGTGGGTCAGTGTGCTGATAGAAGGTGTATAGTGGCTACAGCAGCAGAGGGAGTGTTTGAGTGGGTCAGTGTGCTGATAGAAGGTGTATAGTGGCTACAGCAGCAGAGGGAGTGTTTGAGTGGGTCAGTGTGCTGATAGAAGGTGTATAGTGGCTATAGCAGCAGAGGGAGTGTTTGAGTGGGTCAGTGTGCTGATAGAAGGTGTATAGTGGCTACAGCAGCAGAGGGAGTGTTTGAGTGGGTCAGTGTGCTGATAGAAGGTGTATAGTGGCTACAGCAGCAGAGGGAGTGTTTGAGTGGGTCAGTGTGCTGATAGAAGGTGTATAGTGGCTACAGCTGCAGAGGGAGTGTTTGAGTGGGTCAGTGTGCTGATAGAAGGTGTATAGTGGCTATAGCAGCAGAGGGAGTGTTTGAGTGGGTCAGTGTGCTGATAGAAGGTGTATAGTGGCTACAGCTGCAGAGGGAGTGTTTGAGTGGGTCAGTGTGCTGATAGAAGGTGTATAGTGGCTACAGCAGCAGAGGGAGTGTTTGAGTGGGTCAGTGTGCTGATAGAAGGTGTATAGTGGCTATAGCAGCAGAGGGAGTGTTTGAGTGGGTCAGTGTGCTGATAGAAGGTGTATAGTGGCTACAGCAGCAGAGGGGGTGTTTGAGTGGGTCAGTGTGCTGATAGAAGGTGTATAGTGGCTACAGCAGCAGAGGGAGTGTTTGAGTGGGTCAGTGTGCTGATAGAAGGTGTATAGTGGCTACAGCAGCAGAGGGGGTGTTTGAGTGGGTCAGTGTGCTGATAGAAGGTGTATAGTGGCTACAGCAGCAGAGGGAGTGTTTGAGTGGGTCAGTGTGCTGATAGAAGGTGTATAGTGGCTATAGCAGCAGAGGGAGTGTTAGAGTGGGTCAGTGTGCTGATAGAAGGTGTATAGTGGCTATAGCAGCAGAGGGAGTGTTTGAGTGGGTCAGTGTGCTGATAGAAGGTGTATAGTGGCTATAGCAGCAGAGGGAGTGTTTGAGTGGGTCAGTGTGCTGATAGAAGGTGTATAGTGGCTACAGCAGCAGAGGGAGTGTTTGAGTGGGTCAGTGTGCTGATAGAAGGTGTATAGTGGCTACAGCAGCAGAGGGAGTGTTTGAGTGGGTCAGTGTGCTGATAGAAGGTGTATAGTGGCTACAGCAGCAGAGGGAGTGTTTGAGTGGGTCAGTGTGCTGATAGAAGGTGTATAGTGGCTACAGCAGCAGAGGGGGTGTTTGAGTGGGTCAGTGTGCTGATAGAAGGTGTATAGTGGCTATAGCAGCAGAGGGAGTGTTTGAGTGGGTCAGTGTGCTGATAGAAGGTGTATAGTGGCTACAGCAGCAGAGGGAGTGTTTGAGTGGGTCAGTGTGCTGATAGAAGGTGTATAGTGGCTACAGCAGCAGAGGGAGTGTTTGAGTGGGTCAGTGTGCTGATAGAAGGTGTATAGTGGCTATAGCAGCAGAGGGAGTGTTTGAGTGGGTCAGTGTGCTGATAGAAGGTGTATAGTGGCTATAGCAGCAGAGGGAGTGTTTGAGTGGGTCAGTGTGCTGATAGAAGGTGTATAGTGGCTACAGCAGCAGAGGGAGTGTTTGAGTGGGTCAGTGTGCTGATAGAAGGTGTATAGTGGCTACAGCAGCAGAGGGAGTGTTTGAGTGGGTCAGTGTGCTGATAGAAGGTGTATAGTGGCTACAGCAGCAGAGGGAGTGTTTGAGTGGGTCAGTGTGCTGATAGAAGGTGTATAGTGGCTATAGCAGCAGAGGGAGTGTTTGAGTGGGTCAGTGTGCTGATAGAAGGTGTATAGTGGCTATAGCAGCAGAGGGAGTGTTTGAGTGGGTCAGTGTGCTGATAGAAGGTGTATAGTGGCTATAGCAGCAGAGGGAGTGTTTGAGTGGGTCAGTGTGCTGATAGAAGGTGTATAGTGGCTACAGCAGCAGAGGGAGTGTTTGAGTGGGTCAGTGTGCTGATAGAAGGTGTATAGTGGCTACAGCAGCAGAGGGAGTGTTTGAGTGGGTCAGTGTGCTGATAGAAGGTGTATAGTGGCTATAGCAGCAGAGGGAGTGTTTGAGTGGGTCAGTGTGCTGATAGAAGGTGTATAGTGGCTATAGCAGCAGAGGGGGTGTTGGAGGAGGTAGTGAACAGAGAGATATGGATCTGGTTACTCGCTCCCTGTAGCACAAGATGCTCACAGATGAGCTGCCAAGAGAGGAGGAGAAACACAACAGAAGTTAGTCAGCGTTCACCGACGGTCCATCTGTAAGCAAGGCAATTTCCCCTGGAGCTAACGGAGAAAGTCCTGTTGTTAGCTTAATGCTCACAGCTGTGTTTTGGACATCGTGTGGGCCTCAGTGGACTCATAGCTCCCTCCACAAGGCCACCGTCGTTTTATAAAGAGAGCACTTGTTTATAAGGGTGCTTTCTCACTGGCGCCCCGGTACCGTTCCCGAGGACACTTGTCCCCCAAATTGACCCCAGTTTCGGAACGTTTGTTGAGTGTGAACGTTGCGTCCCGTTCTGTTCCGTTCCGCGCCCGGGGTGCCAGGGACAGGATCCACTTGAAAAGGTGGTCTCGAGGAGCGATTTGGCGTGCCCGGGCACGGAACACTTGCGAATGTGAACGCAAAACCTTTCCGAACCCCATGGACAACACACGGGCGAGGATACACTCCAGGCGTAGTTGATGACCGCAAGTGCACTCTGTTCCGTTCCCGAGCGCGGAAGAAATGTTGTAATAAGCTGACCAGTGGGGGAGAGGGGAGCGGCGGGGATCGTGCCCGGGCGCGGGACGGAACGAAAGCAATCCTTCCCAGTGAGAAAGCACCCTAAGGGCCTGTGTCCACCTAGCGTCTTTTTCCGGCCGTTAAACGCTGGGAGTGCGCTGGGAGCGCTGATCTCGGCGCACAATATTACAAGGAAGCAGTCTGAAACTAACGTTAGTTCAGTGCGTTAGTAGCTTGATAGCTGACAGCTAACATTAGCAAACAACACACACACAGTGATTTAGCTCAACACTCACCAGAAATATCAAGTGTCTAGCCAATCTGCGCCCACAATTGAGCAAAAGTTAAAATATTTTCAGCTGGAAGCGCTGGGAGTCGGGCGCACAAAAACGGCGGAGCGCTGTGAAAATAGACGCTGGGCGCAGAGCACTTTCTCTAGACGTCTGTGTGCGCCCGCATCCACTCTCCGCCCATTGGAAACAACTGAACAAAGAAGCTGCACCTGATGAAAAGACGCTAGGTGGACACAGGCCCTAAGACACTTTTTCAAACTGAACTTCCCCCGCAAACCCCCCCCCGCATCTTCCATTGGTGCCATCAGTTTGACCCACAGCCAATGAGACGGTGTGAAAAGTGCAAGTCCCAGAAGCCTTCAATAGAGCCGCAACAATAGCACATGTCCACCGCATTGTTGCTTATCAGAAGTCAAACGCTGCCTCTCTGTTGGAAGACAATGGCCTCACCAAGTGAAAGCAGTCATCCTTTTAGGAGGCCCCGCCTCTCCGACCACGTGGAGAGATTTGTGAGACCTGTCCGGGGCTCAATTCACAGAGTCTGACGGTCTTTCATCTCCCCGGGCCTGAGTATCGCTCTCTAAAGCTGGGAAACAGGAGCTAAGGGACCCTCAACTCGCCCGTCGCCTGGCTCATATCCCTGCCCTCAATCCCCTCCTCCTCCAACTGCTCCGGCTCTCTCAAAGGACTCTTTCAGGATTTGTGCGGGAGGCCCCAGTTCCAGGTCAATGAGGAGCCCAGAGGTTTATAGAGGCGCACTCTGAGTGGGAACAAAATGGTTTGTTTGGCGAGGGAGACTCTGAAGTCGCTTTAGAACTTCCCTCAAGTCCGACTTTAGCGGCGCTGCCCGCAGAACTAATATCAGCGTGTTGACAGAGACTTTCAGGCCTATCGCCGTGTCACAGGCAGAGAGGTTGAGTCTTGGTGCTCAAAATGAAAGTTCATGAATTCTTTTTCTTTTTTGATACCTCAGAACTTATTCCACACGTCTCAAAATGCCACAGAATGTCCAAGTTAAATTAAAGCCGCTGACACCTGCTGTGGCATTTTCAAAAACACAATTACCCTGACCTGCGAGGGACTGACATTTAAAGAAAACACCGTTGCACCCATCAGTGGAACGACTCGAGCAGAAGGGATTTAAGGGACATATGAATATAGCTAGCTAGCGTTGAGTAAAGAAAGCACTTTAATTGCCAGCGGGCGACGTCACTCACGCTGAATCTCTGTGCCCTCAGTAGGCTTGTAACAATACGCGTATCCGTAGTGAACCTGTTAGTACGTACGAGGCTTTAGGTTAAATACGCATTGCAAACCCAACAGATCTCTCATTGCTAAACAGTGCAAGTCTTCTACAAGGATATCATGGTAAACTGAGACGAGAAATATGGTGTAAAAAAAACATTGTCGTAAATTGATGTTTTTTTTTACCTAGACTGTGAAAATAATTAAAGGAACACTCCGCCCATTTTCAACCAGCTTTGTATCATTAGAACATCAGTAGTATATCAGAAAACTGTAAACTGTTTTGAAGTCTGTCATTTAATTTGACAGTTATTGAGTGTTAAAGTGTGGACCAGTGACATCACTGGTCCACACTAACTCAAATTAATAACTCATTAACTCAAATCAACTCTCAATAACTGTCAAACATTCTGTCATTCATCTAGTTTGACAGTTATTGAGAGTTGATTTGAGTTAATGAGTTATTCATTTGAGTTAGTGTGGACCAGTGACGTCACTGGTCCACACTTTAACACTCAATAACTGTCAAATTAAATGACAGACTTCAAAACAGTTTACAGTTTTCTGATATACTACTGATGTTCTAATGATACAAAGCTGGTTGAAAATGGGCAGAGTGTTCCTTTAAATACAAATAAATAAAAAATAAATAAAATCAAGGAAATTTCTACTCTTTTCGCTGTATCGAAAACATACAGAACCGAACCGTATTGAACCAAACCGTGAATTTTGCGAAGCGTTACACCCCTCGC
>NC_139652.1:12655664-12687558 GCF_964638095.1 Poromitra crassiceps
TAGTGGAATGGATGTATTCAGCGATACAGGCCAGAAATGTCAAATAAAAATGTTGATTTCTTGAAATTGTATATAAAAATGAGCAGACCGTACGGTAAACAGCACATTTGTGTCGTTGACTCACCCTGCCCTCGGGAGGTGTTCAAAAATGTCATCCAATTAAATTTTGACAAGCGTTGGAATTATTTCCACCCCCCGTTTTTTTTTTTTTTTTTTTGCATTCACAGCATGGACTGTATGTTTGATCTGAGACGGTTTGACGTTGACACGTTCACCTCCGTGATAAGATAAGTCCCTCCTGCTGAGGCTTCACGTTCTAACTTCCTGTTTCGTTTGGACAGAGGTCAATACTCTCTCGGTGCCACTTCCTGCTCTTTAATAGAAGGGGGTTGGGGGTCATTGTCGTCTCCTTCTGGACGCATGAAGGTCAAGCAGACGCCTCACTCCCAGACGCCTCACTCCCAGACGTCTCACTCCCAGACGTCTCACTCCCAGACGTCTCTCTCCCAGACGTCTCACTCCCAGACGCCTCACTCCCAGACGCCTCACTCCCAGACGCCTCACTCCCAGACGTCTCACTCCCAGACGTCTCACTCCCAGACGTCTCACTCCCAGACGCCTCACTCCCAGACGTCTCACTCCCAGATGCCTCACTCCCAGACGCCTCACTCCCAGATGTCTCACTCCCAGACGCCTCACTCCCAGACGTCTCACTCCCAGACGTCTCACTCCCAGACGTCTCACTCCCAGACACCTCACTCCCAGACGTCTCACTCCCAGACGTCTCACTCCCAGACGTCTCACTCCCAGACACCTCACTCCCAGACACCTCACTCCCAGACGTCTCACTCACAGACGGGATGAAGTCATGGAAGAGGGGAGTGGGGTCGGCCAGCCGACTGTCCTGCACTCAACCATGGGTCAGTTTCCATCAGTAACAGATGACATCAGTAATAGATTACAGATGTATATCACACACTTAGGTTGTCTAAGTGTCATTAAAACCCTTGTACCCTACTGGTCCGGCTAGCCGGTGCGAAGCGGTAATCGCGTTAAGTTAAATTAGGAAAATCCTGGAGCGAAAGGTGTGAAATTCAGCACAGGTTTTTTTTATGGTTTATTATGGTAATTCACGTTGCCAGAACTAGAAAAACATCGTCCTGGCATCCAGAAACTCAAATAATCCTCAATTGCCTATTAAGGACCGGCTGCACGGTCATTGATTTCATTATAACCGCCTTTTTGAGACCTCCAGGAAATTCTTACAAAATTAATGTATTTCATTTTTTTCAGCGGGCATCCTGGACCAAATACCTTGAAATTTGACCTTAATATCTAACCTTGGGGTTGATTGAACATTTCAATCAGGAGAGACTAGAGACCAAAGGATGAATAAAGTGATATTTATTACAATAAAGTGAATAATTTACTACAGAAAGAATGATGAGAATAAAGTATTGTTATTAGTCTTTGGCGGTTAGACACCGCAGGGAGATCTTGAGAGAGCTGCACCAGCCCAGATCAGCATCCAGATATATCCCCCTGCAGTGTCTAGATACTGGTGGTGCTGGTGATCTCCTTCTGAGACTCATGATGAGACTCTTCCGACTGAAGAATGGGATAGGTCTGCGATGACCGGGAGGAGAAGGGGAGGAGGAGGGTGCGAGCCTGACAGCAGCGATGATTGAGAGGCTGAATGAGACAGAAACAAGCATATTTAAGGAACCCGCCTCCAAGCAATTGGCTTACGACTGGGTTGTCGAGCAACGTAATAGGCTGGAGGTGCGTAGGGTGAGAGGTGATGAGAGCAGTGATGTGACACTATGCAATTGGTTAAAGGATGGGTTTTCCGTGGGGAATATGAATATATATTAAATCTCACGCCCCTAAGGTTTTCGAATCCGTTGAAATTTTTGAAATTGGAGGTTTACTCACAGAGATATCAACCGAAATCCACTCTGTGTGTGGGGGGGGGTGGTGGGGGGGAGGTGCGGGTGCGGGGACTCGAAATACTACATTTCCCACAATGCACTGGGCTCGCGTGGCCTTCGTTTTTATGCCCACCCCTCAGGCATTTGGCTGATATCAAACTCCAGTAGGTGGCGGTAATGCACATATATGTTTGCCAACCGCCATAAAACTCAAAGAAGAAGAAGAAGAAAGGCCGTTTCACACCGGTCCGGATTTTCGCGCGAATATTCGGCACGGAGATTTGCAACAAAATGTTTTAATGAGTTGCAATTGAACCTTGCACACCGAGGCGGAACATTCGTGCGGGGGTTTATTTTTCCGCACGGACTTTGACTTCGGCGGATTTTCGGATGCGGCAAGATACGTTTGACCAATGAAATCCTTTATTTACAACTGACGTCACATTGTAGTATGGAGCTGCGCTGCTGTTTGGCATGGTGATGATTCAATTTGTGTTCATAGCCTACTGTAACGTTACAGGCTATCTGCCTTCCTAGCGTGAACGTCCCCCCCAGTTTCGTCGTTTGTTTACAAACACTGATCCCTCGTATAGTGATTTCTTTTTAAAGCAAAATACGGTAAACAAAATAAATTACATGAAAATGCTCACCTCAAACACACTGCCAGTCGATAGGTTTGCGGTAGTTTGTGTGTTTCCTCATTATGTGAGGGGCTATCATCCCCAACAGAGCCTCAAATTGCTCAACTCCCATTCTGAAATACTGCCTGAAGCGACTGTGATACCGGCGCAGCTCCTGGACCAGCTGATGAAACTCGCCATGTTCTGTGCGCCTCTCTAAAATTGGGTGAACCCAGAACCTTCTTTTCCTCTTTCTCGTTTGTTTTCTCAGCAAAATGAGGAGCAGGTCATCATCACTGCTACTACTACTGCTTGACTCCATCGTGGTCTCTGCTCACTGTTTTTCCGCAGACGGAAAATTAACGTGGGAATGCGAATAATTCGCACCCGCACCTGTGTGTATAGTTTGCAATGTGGAAAATCCGCACAAAATATCGCATCGCATTTCGCAACGCATTCCGCACCGCACCAGTGAGAAACGGCCTGAAGGCTTCGACAATGAAATATACAAAGAACAAGAAATAAATCGAAAATAAAATTGCCTCCAAATTGCACCAAATGTAAACGGTAGTATATATGTCGGGAGATGTCTTCATAAAAATTTTTTCATGCATTTTAAGGCATTTTCGTAGGAGTTACGCGCATCTGATGTTGTAACTATTTTCTGTAAAAATGTGTAAAAACGGGTACATTGCTCAGCGTTGATTTCGTTACTTCAACCCACCTACTACTAGATGTAAAATTTGACGAGCTTTCCAATGCCGCCAGTCCCGTGTCGATTAGTGCTTCCGTTCCCGAGATAATGGTCTCTTTGCAAGGAACTATGGGAAGCTAATATTAGCTACAGCAGGCTAGGCGCTTGAAAAGATGGCTGCGTTTTTGTTTTGGTCAAGGCCTCTGAAGGGGCGTGGAGGACCTCTAGAGGCGGGACCATGGCCAACAACAGTTGTAGTTCATAGGTGCACGAGTTCCGCAAGGCGGACTTAGGCCAGATGACGCGAAACGCGTCGGCTGGCCCAAAAAATATGTGAGAGATGCTTGATATCTCTGGCAGTGAATATCCAATTTCAAAAATTTCAACGGATTCGAAAACCTTAGGGGCGTGAGATTTAATATATATTCATATTCCCCACGGAAAACCCATCCTTTAACAGAGACTGGGCGGCAACCAGCTGATTGTTCTTTGAAACCCGGAAATTGACAGCTTATTATGATCTTGTGAGTAGATTGAAGAGTGGAGATATAAAGTGAATTAAGGAAGTGTAAAAGATATTATAGTCTTCCTGCTTGAACTTACGTTGAGAACTACATTTGGTTGAGTTACAAGGCTTCAAAATCCATTGCATAGTTTTCCCATTGATTTCAATGTTAATTTTGCAAAAAAAAAAAAAAAAAATTCGACTCCCAGCCACTTTCCCCAAAAATAATTATTTATATATATATATATATATATATATATATATATATATATATATATATGTATATATATATTATTATTATTATTATTTTTATTCATTGCATGTCTTTAGTGGGGGGGGCGGTCCTATCTGGAGGAAACCCCAGGGGAGCACGGGGAGAACATGCAAACTCTGCACAGAAAGGGCTTTTTGACGAGCCCACCTGGGCAGTGGGCACTGAGGACATGGGGATGGGGACACACACTCAGCACCAACAGCGTCCCAGGCGGGAATCGAACCCAGGACCTTCTTGCTGTGAGGCGACAGCGCTATACCACTGTTCCACCGTGCCCCCCTATGATATGATCACAAAGTCTTCTCCTTCTCTGAGGGCTGGAGGGAGAGAAGGAGAGCTTTGGTTTCAGACGGCAGTATGCTAACAACAAAGGAACAAACGTGTCTAAAATAGAAACACCGTGGAAAACAGATTTGTGTCGGCGCTGCAGGTTTGTATCGTTCTCTAATTGACACTCCATGCGGTGCACGTTCAAGATGTAACCGTAACCCACCGGAAATAGCAGTTAGAAAAACTCATAACATCAACAACAATAAAGTGCAGACATGACATATTTCTGAGGCCAACCCGGTAGTTAGCTTTGCGCTGGGTTTATCTCAAAGTCATTGGTTTTTTTGAATGGGTTTTGGTTCAAGGCCCTGAAATAAGGCCTGTCGTTAGTAACAAAAGTTGATGATACTTTTTGAGGTTTTGTGACCGAGAAAACGCTTCAGAAATCATAAAAGTGGTCCAAAGCAAAAAAACAAAAAAAACAAAACATCAATGTGTCAAAATGTCTTTTCGCAGCAGGGATACCATGGCAGCAGGGATACCGTGGCCTTAGGCTTTGGCAGCATCTCCACAGTTCCAGTTCTCCTCCTCACTCAGGTCAGGTGAGTCAACCCTTTGCTTCAGAAATCATAAAAGTGGTCCAAAGCAAATGCCATCTTTCCTCAATGTGTCCTTTTATCCGTGTGAATCAGAAAAAATGTGTTTCCGCAGCGGGTATACCGTGGCCTTAGGCTTTGGCAGCATCTCCACAGTTCCAGGTCTCCTCCTCACTCAGGTCAGGTGAGGCGACCCTTTGCTCTGTGCGTTCTCCTCTCACGTCTTCTTGCTCTCAGCGGTTAGTTGTGGTTGGACACAGCTGGATGTTGGAGAGCACAGAGGCGAGAGGTGCGAGAGAACAACAAGCCATGAGTGCAAAGTCAACATGTTTGCACACTGACAGAGAACTGCCCTGAACTTCTCCTGAAGCTGCTGAGACAACATCAAAGTGTGGAGGGATACCATGTTGAAATCAAAGGGGAGACAGAGAGAGAGACAGACAGACAGAGATGATCAGAAAGCTCAATTTCTCTTTGTCTCATCTGCCAAAAACAATAAAATAATAACTATGGGAAAGCCCATAAGTATGATCAATAATGTAGGTGTGCATCATGCACTAAATTAACATATGTTATTATATAACATAATAGGTGAGTGTAAATCTTGTAATAATTGAGTTTATTATTGATATACTTGATTCTCTTAGTAGTCAGCTTTGTTAACAAGATGGTGGCTTAACAACAAGATAAATGTTTGCTCTCATAGTGAATAGAGATGCATGTATGCATACAGAGATGATGCACTTCGATAGAGACAGTCCGCATGTCTGGGAACGCCCATACAGGCTCTAGGAACGCCCACAATAGACGCTGGGTTAGCTTGGGGGCGGGGTCAGGGTGGGGTAAATTCCCCCATTCTATCCATTCAGCAAAGTTAGAATTTAGCTGATAGCCCAGCCCAGGCACGATCGGGGATTTAACCAGCACAGTAAACGCACATCTGAACAGACGTCTTGTGTTCTGCTCTAGAATCCCCAATCCTGTAGTGTAGACCCGCAGCACCGTCTTTTGGTGAGTCAGCCCATGAGATATATGGGCGGTGTTACCCCACTCGCGCGCCAGCCGTTTAACATTTTGTGGGCGTTCCCAGACATGCGGACTGTCTATGACGAGACGTGGCCTCAACCTATGTTAAACATTATGTCAAGTCTTTCAGATATTGTTGTTCCCCTTTCCTGTGGCCTTCATTTATCACGTGCATTAATTATAATATCATGTAGTTTAACCCCTTCACTCACTGACGCTTTGCACTAAAGCTGGCAATTCTGTTGGCAGTTTGGATTTACTTAGCCTGCTTATAGGGCAACTGAATTGATCCCTGTTAAAAATCTGTAATGTTAAATTATGCATACAGTGCAGTAGTCAAAATGTACATCTGATTTGACTGAGTTCAATCTTATATTATTGCAGTGTGCATCTATTCCATTTATCTACTTTAACTGGTTGGGTAAAAACAGGACTCTGTCCTTATTATTCTATTTTAATACCTTAATATTTTAATACCTTTTTATTCTATTGACATACACTGTTTACATTGTTTACCCTAGTTCACTATGTTGCACTATTGTTGTTGTTGTTGTGATTGTGTTTGCTGTGATTTTGCACCTATTTTACCTCCTGCACCTTGTCTATAACATATTACATGTAATACATTACTTTGAGCAGTAACTCAGTAATATAATTTATTACTTATAGGATTTCAGTTATATTATACTTTGTCAAGTAACTAAAGTTACAAATTTAGTTTTTTTTTTAAATATCAAAGCACATATTTAAATAAAGATATAATCATTTCCTAATCAGAATCATTTCCTAATTTATACAAATAACCACTATAGATGACAATAACAAAGGAAAAGACTAACATTTAGAATTGTTTGATTGTTTACTGACTTCAAGGCGGTTGACATTATTTTTCGGGACGGTTCCGGGGCGGTGATGTCATTCTGCTGCTGCTGTTGTTTTGGTAAAAGTAATGCAAAAGTAGTGTACCGTAATAAGTAACGAGTTACTCTACACAGACAGTAATATTGTAAAGTAACTTATTACTTTCAAATGAAGGTAACTAGTAATATGTAGTATATTAGTATAGTACTAGTATATTTTGAAAGTAACTTGCCCAACACTGGTACCACGGAGTGACAATAAAAATCTAGAATCTAGAATTTTGAAGCCTGAAGCCCATTGGAGAGTCTCTGTTGTTGCTGTGAAGCTCTGACTATGAGGCCTAACCTGCCTGGTTAGATGGACCTCTCCTTCCTCCCAGAGAGGAGAAATTGATATGAGAGATAAACAAACGGCCATACGTTGACAGAGGATTAGCACGCTACGCTAGCCAGGCTGTTGTAGTGTGAATGATAGCGTCATGCTGTGACTCGCCACCACCACACAAAGAGCTACGGCACTAAACTCAAATGGTTTCTCTCTGTCGGTGAGGCGTCCACCCGTCTCCTGTTCTCTGCCGCTCCCTTCCCTCCAGCACAAACACACAAGCTGACAGCAGAACAGAATGAACTCCGACTCGTCTGTCTTCATATTTTGCTCGTTCACGCTTCATATAGACGGACACTCGTATGTGTCTGTGAAATCTCAGGCTATCAGCTGGGATGAGTGTGTCAAAGTGACAGCTGATAATTATGACATGTTCACGTGGTCTCGTGCAGATTATTTAATCCCAGCAAATATTTCAAGGTCTATTGATACTAGTATTCTGTTACATCACCACACGGCCATTTTGGTAGGAAAATAACAGGTGATTGTAATCAATTAACAGGTGATTACAATCAAGTGACACAAATAGCCAATGAGCTGTGTGTATTGTAGGGCCATATTGGTAGGAAAATGCTTGTGACATCATGGGAATACTATATAGACTCTTTTCACGGGGGCCATTTTGTGTCAAAAAGGCAGGGTAAACACAGGTGCAAGCAAAACACTAACGAGGGTTTCCAACTTCCAATCATAGGAGTTGGAAACCCTCGTTAGTGTTTTGCTTGCACCTGTGTTTACCCTGCCTTTTCGACACAAAATGGCCCCCGTGAAAAGGGTCTACTACCTGTCATTTGGATGCCTGGCCTGGGTGACTTTATTTTTTAATTGTTTACCACAGTTATCCCACTGGACCTTAAATGCTTTACTTAAGAAAACAAATACATTCCATTTGACTCATTCCAATTAACAGCCGATTAAAATCTTCAGGGCATGTTAGCGGTCAGCAGTGGTGCCGTGGTTAAGAACCCCCCATGACTGAAGGCACACAAAGTTGACCTGATTTAACATGGAGCCCTGCCAGAACCCGCTCTCTTGTGCGTTCCCTACTCCATCTCCTCCAAGTGCTCCAACTGTCTCAACCAAGACAAACGACTGAGGGGAGCGGCCGGCCCACACGCTTTGGTTTTCGATTGGGGTTGAATTAAACGTTAATTCATGAGATGGGTTGGATGCTGGATGGCCAGATGATTTCTGGGACATTAACTTTGTAGGCGAGAGGGCGAGAGGGCGTCTGAAATCAGCACAAGAAGGCAGGGTCAAAGATGGATTCTTGCCAAAAGGTCATTGGTGGAATGATGGCTTACTTTTCCATTAAGTGCATTTTATTTGAGTCCAACACAGAATCCCATGAAGTCCTTAAAGTAACATTTGTAACCAAGTTTGTAAGTGAAATCCATTACTACTCACCTAAATAATATTAGTATATATATATATTATATTATTATAATATATATTAGTCATGTAAATACTTATCTAAAATGTAGACATCTCCCGTACCTACAGGGGCCAAGAATACAAACCTCAAGACGTTTTGCAAAACATGGGGATTGAGAATGGCTGTAATTAACTAATTTCTGTAACATTTACCATTTAAACCCCTTGGATGCAGAATATCACTCTCATCAAATAATAGTATTTTTATTTTATTTTTGTAATTGACACACATGATATATAGCATAATTTATCACATTCCTAATTTGAGAAATTTCCAAAATATTAGTCAGAGCCACTGTTTTGTTTTTTGTTGGGTGAGCAGTCAACCAGAGTTGGAGTTATTTGTGTATTATTTGTTCATTTATTTATTCAAACCCAATAGGCCCTTTTCACAGTGGCCATTTTGTGTCGAAAAGGCACAAAACTTCCAATCATGGAAGTTGGAAACCCTCATTAGTGTTCTGCTTGCACCTGTGTTTACCCTGCCTTTTCGACACAAAATAGCCACTGCGAAAAGGGCCTATAACGCCACATTTGCAATACTGGAGAGGGAATGCTGGAATTATCTATATATAAAATCAATATTATAACCTTTATCGCCTCCTAAGGTGAAAACTGTGCCCGCTAAAGGTTGGTGAACCTTTTGTGGACCAACACGGACCACCTGACCGACAGAGTGACTTATCAAACTGCTGGTCGCCGCTAATGAAAAACACCACCAAATTAAGATTTTAAATAATTTAAATAGCTCATAAAAACAGCTACATCAATAAAAGACTGTGTAAGAAAGCAGACAAAAATCCTCAAGGTTGCTTTCAAGGATAAGCTGGCCTCAGGGATGTTGCACATATCTGCCAGGTGTGGGTCTCTCTCTCTCTCTCTCTCTCTCTCGCTCTCTCTGTCTCTCTCACATGCACGCACACGCACACACACATACACACATACACACACACACGCACATGCGTGCACACGCACACACACTCCAACTCCTCCAAAACCAGGCCAATCTCCTCCTCCTGCCTGTGGAGATTGAGCTGCTCATCAGAGCCTGTTAATTACATGGTTCTCTAAAGGGATGAAAAGTGAAACCACACTGCTGTCCCTTCCTGGTTGGGTCGGAGGAGGCGGACCTAAAGCTAAGGACACGTCTCTGTTCTCATTAGTCATTCCTGCTATTAGTCGCGGGGAATATAACTGTCTGTATAGAACTATCCCGTCCTGCCCACCACGTCACCTCTGTGGTCTCTCTCCACGCACTCCTCCCCGTTCCTCCTCCACTCTCCCCTATGGAGCGCTCTGTTACAGCACGGACCCGGACATAATTGCAATTTGACACAGTTGCAGGCAGGCAGGCACAGAGGAGGAGGTGTGTGTGCCTTATGGGAAGCCTGATGACTAAGTTTTCCTGCTCTCTGCTCTCCCAAGCAGGCCGCCTCCCCCGGCGGTTACACCACTACAACCTCTAACACGGGGGACTGCTGATCTCTGAGCAGCTCCGCACAGCCAATTAGTGCAGGCCATTATCTATGCCTGGACTACGACAATGTTATTTTTATGTATTTATTTTAGTGTGCGTGTTGTGTGTGTGTGTGTGTGTGTGTGTGTGTGTGTGTGTGTGTGTGTGTGTGTGTGTGTGTGTTGGGTGGTTCATTATAGTCATCTTTATGTAGGTAGATAGTTGACGGGCATTTTTTGTTTTAAATTCATTTTTTAATTAATTACAATTTAATTTTAAATGAACACTAGTCCATCGATGGCAGTCCCCCCCCCCCCCCCCCCTGCTAGCATCTTGAGCTCGCCTGGAGAGAATCTGCAAACTGAGCATCCCTGCTCGCATCTGAACCAGGATCAAAGACAAGACGGACAAAAACAGGGATACACTGTAGCTTATATAGGTCACACTGGTAACATGTGGTGGATGTGTGAAATGTCATTAGTAGGGTATGGTAAATAAAACATTTTGAAAATAACGCAAATGTACTTACAGCTACTTTTTTTTACTCTTTTTTTTTCCTTTACATTTTTTATTTGGAAATGTTTGACAAATGTCAGTATAGTGTACACTGTACATGAACATTTCCTTTTTTATACATTTATAACAAACACCCCTACCACCCACCCATCCTACCCGCCCCACCCACATGAACCCATGGGACACTCAACCTAGAGCAAGAATAAAAGTACAATATATATATATATATATGAGGTTACATTTAGCTGCATTCGATGGTAGGCTACTATGCATAAAATACATACATATACCCATGTTGTACAAGTCTGCCTGAAGCAGGTGCATGTGGAAACATAAATATACATACAATAGGCACATGATGTGGTAAAAAGGATAAAAGAAAAAATAAATAGAAAGATAAAAGAAAAGAAAAGAAAAAAGACAGAGCCCAGACTCTTGACATCTTATAGTATAGCCTATATTGTGGTCAATGAGGTCGACACAAACCAAAAAAGAAAGATTGCTAAGGAGTATAGAGCTACGTTTGAAGTTGAGCTAAATACATCGAAACTGGATCCCAGATTGAGGAGAACTTGTCTCTAGACCCCCTGAGTATTTGATCTTCTCCAGCTGTATGAACTGCATCAGATCACTCAACCACACAGACACTTTAGGTGGATTTTTTGATTTCCAATGTAACAGTATTCTTCTGCGTGCAAGCAGTGTCGTAAAACCAATTATGTTTTTATGTCCTGTACGTATTGTAGAATATTCTCCCACTGCGATGCCAAATATGGCTGCTGCGGCATTGGGTTGGAAATCAATATTCAGTGCATCTGATAGAGTTTTAAAAATCATATACCAATAAGTTATCAAAGAGGTGCATGACCAAAACATATGGGTCAAGTCGGCAGGGGTGTTATGGCATCTGTCACAGCTCGGGTCTAAATTGGGATACATTTTAGCCAGTCTAGCTTTAGAAAAATGAGCTTGTACTTGACTAGTAATTGTACATGTACTTGAGTTAATTTTCACTAAAGTAACAATAATTGTACTTGAGTAGGATTTTTTTAGTACTCTTTCCACCTCTGGTGTGTGCGTGCGTGCGTGTGTGTATGTGTGTGTTTGTGTGTGCGCACGTGCGCATGTGTGTGTGTGTGCGTGAGTGCGTGCATGTGTGTTATCAGATCAAACTGGGGCACTGGTCTCTGTGTGCCTTCATCTGAGAAGCACACAACATGGTTGGTAACATAAAAATGTGCTCTGCATAGGTGCGTGTGTGTGTGTGTGTGCGTGTGCGTGTGCGTGCGTGTGTGTTATCAGATAAAACTGGAGCACTTGTCTCTGGCTGCACTTTTGACCACCACGGACTGATGAAGAATTCATACGTGTGTGACACGATCCAATATCGTTTTGATTAGTTCTCTTCATATATCTCTCACTGGTTTCTCTCCAGGGACTGCTACCACCTGGGCATCCAGAATAACTTTGACTATCGCCGCTTCCTCCAGTTTGCCAGGGTGTGTGAGGTGGAGGGGAAGAAGGAAATCTGCACCAGAGACAAGGTGTGTGGTAGAATGGAATTTCACCACTTCTCATCCGCATTATTAATTGTCCTGATAAGACCAACAGGGGAGGCTGACTCCCTGGGCAAACAGCCCAACCCCGGTCACTCCTCGCTCCAAACAAACTGAAATACCTCTACACCTACACCTATGCACACACACACATTATATATATATATATATATATATATATATATATATATATATATATATTAGGGGTGTCAAAAATAATCGATTATAAGATGCATCGCGATGCGGACCTGCACGATTCTGCATCGATTCACAAATATCAAAAATCGATTATTAAAAAATAAATAAATTATATAATCAAATAAAATAATGGAAGTACATGCAGTTGTTTATTTTAATTATGGATCATAATACAATGCAATTCTAAATGCACTTTTATTTTAAAATTAGCCACACAGTGAGAAAAAAGAAAGTGAGAAAAAATAAATCATGTATTCGGGGAAAAAAGTGATGCATCGATTGAAGATGCATCGAGATGCATCGATAATCGTTATCGAATCGAATCGTAGCCCTCTGAATCGTAATCAAATCGAATCGTGAGGCCAGTGAAGATTCACAGGCCTTATATATATATATATATATATATATATATATATATATATATATATATATATATATGTATGTATATGTATATGTATTTTCCGTCTTTTAGTGTTGTGTCACCTGGACGTTTTAGCAATGATTTTCGTCTCACAACTGGACTCAATCTTTTAGATTTTTATTGCCACAATATGCATGACTACATATGCGGAATTTGTCTTTAGTGTCAATAAGCCGTCATGTCAATATTCAGAGATAAAGAAATAGGAAAAACAACAAAAAGACTATACACACACTATCACAACGTTGCAAGTGCAATCAAATATATATTACAATACAATAATGTACATGAGTGGGGGAGTGTTCAGTGGACATTAAATATGAATTGACATTGAGTTGACATGAATTTCGATTTTCATTCAATTAAATATGAGTTACAGTCTAAAGCGATGCGCGATGTTGTTAGCAAGAGTGATCCAACGGTGTAAAGTTCTGGTAGAAGAAGCAGCTATAGTCTCCACTAGTTCTCCACACTTCTATTCCTTCCCTCTTCCTTCCTCTGCACATCGCCCTACACGACGAGATCTATACCCGCTCTCCAAACATCTAGCAACACATCAATATAGCATCTGGGTGATCTTTACTGGTGTGGAGAAGATGGATGTCCTGCTCTAAATGCTTCAACCTCATTGCCTCTCCGAGTGTTCGTCATGTAAACAACATCTTGCTTATTAATGGTAAAAGCTTTTGGTAATGATGCCACACCTCACATGAGTCTGAAATATCAAGTCAGAGCTTAAAGAGCAGCCATAGATCATCACAATGAGTGATTGGGGGGCTGGCATAGCAGAGGGCTGGGGGAGGAGACCTGTCTCCATGCTAATTCAGTCTCTATTTCCCCGTCTGATTCATATGCTGTTTGCTCATCATACATCAAATGCTGCATGATTCTCCCATTAAAGGCAGCTACTTTCGCCTTCACTCCGCTGGAGACGATCTGTCAGCGTCGCGAGACATTGATGTACTATATATGGTAGCAACACCTGTTTTCCTAAAAGTCAACAGCCAGGATAGTTACCATAATATAGCGGCGTTGCGAAGAGGAAATCAGAACCCGCCGTGCAATTTGCACGTCAACTTCTCCTGCCGTCCTGAGGGGCAATTCCACCCGGGGATGTGAGTCATTTAAAAACCCAATCAAACGTGTTTCCAAAGCAGCGCTGTGTGTTTTTTAATGAGCGTTCCCGTTATCGGGCCTGACATGATCAGTCCCCCCGAGAGAATCCATCAAAGTCTGTTGTCTTTATCACGCTGGATGGTTCCCAAAGAAAATTGCCATAACTGTGAATTTGTTCCTGTCAAATATTGAGTAATCAAAATCCAGCCGGCCGTAAATAAACAGATCCACTGGTGTGGCATACTAACGAGATCCACCGCAGTATCGCCCCTAATGGGGTGTGATTACTCTGATGGCGCCGCTGAACGGTCAGTGACAATGATAATTCCATAATGAATCAGAGATGTACCTGCGGAGAGTGCTGTAATTATGTCTCTGTGGTTTATTCACCTCCGTCCACAAACAGGTTGTTTTTCAATCGCCAAACGTCTATAAAAAGCCCTCGCGTCCACATGGCGGCGACGGGATAATCAACGGGTCTTAGGGGACAATGGCCGGGGGTCACGGAGCGTTACGGAGCGTTGCATTAACGCCGCTGTTTAACGTGCGACGGAACATTATCCGCCACACGCAGGTGAATGTCTCCTCTGAGCCTCTTAACTCGGATTATTTCATTCCCCAATTAGCTTAGCGCGTTTGGATGGAGAGGCTAATGCATGGCTGACTTAAGCCGTGCTAAAACAATCTGTCTACGCACTGTTTCTGTCTCAGTGCTGTTTTCTGTTCATCTGAGGCTGTTTAGAGGGAACCCCCCCCCCCCCACACACACACACACACACACACACACACACACACACAGCGTGGTGATAAACTCGTAGTGGCCGTCACACAAAGGAAATTATTCATTCTATAAGGATATCAATGAGGTGTTTTATTGTGGCTGAGGTTTCGCTGGCTAAGCGCGCGCGCGGTGTGTGTGTGTGTGTGTGTGTGTGTGTCTGTGTGTGTGTGCGTGTGCACGTGCGTGTGTGTGAAGGTGTGTGTGTAGGTGTGTGTGCTTGCGTATGTGTGTGTGTAGCCTAGGTGTGTTGTGTGCGTGTGTGTGTGTGTGTAGGTATGTGTGCTTGCGTACGTGTGTGTGTGTGTGTGTGTGTGTGCGTGTGTGTGTGTGCGCTTGTGTGTGTGTGTGTGTGTGTGTGTGTGTGTGTGTTTGGAGACAGGCATGAAATCCATCCAGGGATCATCCTATAGTGTGCTGTTGTTTTCTGAGCTCTGCTAACTGGCCTGCAGCTTACAGGGATTGAAACGCCTTCAACCCAGGAGCCTCAGGAACCCTCTGCCTCTTACAAATCCTTCAAACCCCCTCCCTCCCCTGAAGACAAGTCCTATAGATTTGTGGCTTTTGAGGCGGCCAACAGGAGACATTAGATCTCAATCCTGTCCCACAATAGTTGTGCACGCGACGCTCCTTCTTCTGCCCGCACCATCTCATCCATCCCCGAGCGTCTGCTGTCCTGCTGACCACCGCGCGCTGTCTGTCAGAGATCAATGGTCGCCTCCGCTCCTATAGGAACTCCAGAGTCCAGTCCAAGAAGGACAACGACTCCCAAAGGCCCGGCTCAGATGACACCCGGGTTCCACACCCGGTGCATCACTCAGGACCAGCGGTGCTGCTGCTGCTGCAGCATCTGGGCCAATGGAGGTCATTTGAGATGCCGCACGGGATGCTCTCAGACTCCCACAGCGCTATCGGACCTGTCCATCCAGCTGGACCCCACGGCGCCTCGGCTCGCCTTGGCACGGGCACTATACCAGGCTGGAGCGAGCTGGGCCGGGCCTGGCCCCGGGCCTGCACTTCAAAACAACACAGGGAGCACATCCTGAGTGGAAATCTAATCCGTGCTTCCTCCCACCACACCACCCCCCCCCCCCCCCACTGTCTGCTCCACTCTGCTGCTGAAGCGGGCCGGGCCCTGCTTCCTCCCACCACACCATCCCCCCCCCCCCCCCCCCCACTGTCTGCTCCACTCTGCTGCTGAAGCGGGCCGGGCCCTGCCTGGATCTTCTCTGTGTGTTGGATGTTTATGTGTGGGTAAGAGGTCACGCTGTATAAGTGCTTGCTGTAAAAGGAGGTCAGTGCTGTGGCGCTGAGCCTCGCTGAGTGCACCGCTCACTCACCTCTCGCTGTACAAGAGACTCGCTTTTGTTTTTGGGGGTTGGTGCGTTTTTTCCCTTTCTGAGCACGCATACATCATCCTGTCAGAGGGGATTTTAAATGTCAACGTCATCACCGGGGGTCTTACACTATGATGTCATAGTGAAAAAAAGCAGCAGGGTGGAAAAGTGATGACACGTACAGGATCACTTTGTGTCACCCTGGAGGCCCCAGCATGACTGAATGATAATATAACAGCGCTGTGTGTGACAGGCAGCCATACTGCTCCACTCACAGAAAATGCTAGTGGACAGTTGTCCCTGTGTGTGGAGGACCGGTGGGCTTTAGCTGCTGCTGCTGCTGCTGGTGGCCTCTCTCTCTCCAACGCCATTATACTTAAACAATACGTCAGTGAATGAATGGTACCGAGCCAGAGCTGGTGCTGCTGCGACGACAAGCCGTGCTGTACGCGGCGCAGCAAACATGAGCCATCAATAATGTAGTGTTGGGTCAAGGCATAGGGGAGAGGATGCTGCTGAGAGCCGTGTATATTCAAGGTTGAGTTCACCTCTGTGCACAGATCAGTTAAAGGGTGAGTTCACCCAAGAATGAAAATTCGGTCATTATCTAACTCACCCCCACAACGTTTTTTAGTCCACAAAACATTCGTGGAGTTTCACAGCCAAACACTGTTGCAGCCAGCCACGCTGGAACTACTTTTAGGGACTTGCGGCCAGCGCCGAAGATAATGTTACGTTTTTTGGACTTTTAGCCATATTTAGAGGAATATTTAATTTTAAATTAACATTAAGATTATACTGTTGTGATGTCATTATTCAGTATCTTCTCCTCTTCTCTGCAGCATTACTCAATTCACCCTCAGGAATCAGGGACAGTGATAGCCTACCTGCTATTCCTCCCATCTCCTCTTTCTTTTTTCCTCAGTCTTGTCATATCGTATCTCTTTCTCTTCACAAAGCGTGTCTCTGACTCCGTGAACAAAGTAAACACAGCTATGTAAACACTAGTTTCAACGTGAGGCGATGTAAACAAAACTTGTTGTGCACGTTTCACATTGTGTGGATCCTATTTTTACCCAAGAACCCCTGTGTTGAGCAAAGATCGTCTATGGAGAAGATATCCACTACACAGCACAGACTCATGCATAGAAACACAGTACTCGAGCCAAATCCAACAATTTCGCTACCAGGGGGTGCTGCAGCACCCACCGCACCCAGCTTCCCGCGCCCTTGGTTGCAGCATTCCCCTAAACCAATGATTCCCAAAGTGTGCCGTGTGTCCCACTAGTGGGCCGTGGAGGTGCTGCAGGGGGGCCGCGAGTGGTCCGCCAACACTCCCGATTTCCGCGGGCAATCAAATGGCCGTATATAGCGTATATAGCAGGGTCATTTTTAAAGCTACAGTTATCAGAAGAAGCCAAGGCTTCCATTGGTACCAAGCATAATTATGCTAGCTTGTCGGGTTAAATAACGTAGCTTGTCTGGAAGGGGGCTAAATAACGTACGTCTAAACGTAGGTTAAATTTGGGCGAGGGAAAACTATTTCAAAGGGGTTCCTTGACCTCTCAGCTCAATTTATCTGAATGAAAATTGGTTCAATGGGGTACCGGCGAGTCTCCTCTTTACAGGTAAGGTAGCATTTTTCACAGCCTAGCATTAATAACTTGTGGATTGATTTCTTCTCCATTTTGTCTCAACAAATGTGTTTATGCATGCAAATACTTCTGATGAGTAAGGGGGGAGAAAATATTGGCAATCTGTCCTTCCATCGGCATGGGGCTGAGTAGATACTGACAGAAGTGTCATTTTTGGCTGAACTGATCCTTTAACACATACATCACTGGATTAGAAAGATGAAGAGTTTGTATGTTTCCTCCTCCCATTTGATCAAAGAGTTTAATTCCAACTGAACACAATGGGCCTTTTTCACAGCGGCCATTTTGTGTCTGAAAGGCAGGGTAAACACAGGTGCAACCAACTCATTAACACATTGAGTGCCAAGGACGTCTGTGGACGTCCTAAAAAAAAGTAACGAGGAGTGCCAAGGACGTCTGTGGACGTCCTAAAATCATAATTCATATTATTCCATAATTCTGCTGTTTAAGGTCGTACCTAGCCAGTGAGCATGAATCCCTTCAAGGGATCACACGGCGCCACCTTAAACATCGTCACAGGAGCTGCTCCACCCACCTCAGATCCTTTACTTTGTACAGGAGACAGCGGAGAAAGCCGTGATGAAAGTGGAAACCGATGCATGCTTTCTGCCAGAGCCGTATATATTGCTCTGTCTACAGCGAGAGTGGGCTCGGCTGCATCCGCGCTCACAACTGAGCTCTTATGCTTCTATCTATCTCCACACGATTTCCTAGAAAGCCAGCATCCGAAGCCGAACGGGCCAAGCCTTTTCGTTCAGTCGCGTTTGCCAGCGCGCATCATTTCCTTGATGGGCGCTGGGATCTGTCCGGGGCAAAAACGGAGTCGAGAAAGCAAACTCTGTGCGTGTGGGAGGAGCCCGCAGCTCAGAGGTGGAGAGGGGGGGGGGGGGAGAGGGGTGTGTGGCTGCACAGAAACCACACCACACGCCACCACATCAGAAAACACCAGCCAGAGTCAGTGAATGTGCTCGAAATTACAGTGCAAAAGGTATTCATAAAAGGGACTATATCTTGGAAAGTAAAAAAAAAACGACAGAAAACCCTTGAAAGTGCACTTTTTTGAGAGGCTGTCATTTCATAATGGAACTGTCTAGAAACAAAATTTCTTCTTTGGAAGAAGCAGGAGTGTTCAATGTTTCATTAAAGTCCAGCCCCGTTAATATAGCCATAATAGAAAAAATTCTATAGCTGTTTTCAACTGAATGGAAGTGAATCTGGCACAGGCTCCAGACAATTTTACTGAAGCGCTGTGGCACTCAATGTGTTAATGAGGGCCCCCGTCAGCACTGCAACACCTAAATGGACTGGACGTTGGAAACCCTCATTAATGTTTTGCACCTGTGCTACTTCCTGCTTTCTTTTTCGACACAAAATGGCTGCTGTGAAAAAGGCCGTATCCTACCTGCTTGGAATACGAGCGTGCACTAATCAGTTGATATGTTGAGCCAGGTGTGTGGGATGTAATACTAATTCTATACCCCTCAAGCCCCCCCGCCCCCCCGCCCCGCCCCTGCAGGATGAGGGGAATCCCCGGGCTTTGAAAGAGCGCCACAGGCTGGTCAGCTCTGTTGGCTTTGACAGGCTCATTGTTTGTAATGGTCACTCTGTGGTTTGTGCAGGGGACACGGGAGGGGTCGAGTATCAGGGCCGCCCGCCCGGCCAAACAGTCACCCCACTGTTCTCCAGCAGGGCGGCACACAGAGCTAGCCTCAATTAGCTTCCCCCCCGCCTAATCTCCTTCCCCTGTCACATGATCCGGGCTGTTTGTAATAACACGCAGGGGGGCCCGCGCCGGCTTCGCACAGGAAATGAGATGATCCATAGCTGACAGCTTAGACACACAGCGGCCACTTATCTGTTATTACTATGCTCCAAAAACAATCTCCTTCTCCTGTGTGTGTGTATCTGTGTGTGTGTGTGTGTATATACTGTATCTGTGTGTGTGTGTGTGTGTGTGTGTGTGTGTGTGTGTGTGTGTGCGTGTGTGTGAGAGAGAGAGAGAGAGAGAGTGTGAGACTGTGTGATTGTGCGCCGTCCGTGTTTGCACATGACCGCAAGGATATAAGCAGGACGATGGAGTGTGCTATCAAAGCAGAATGGGAGATCAGAAGATTACAAGCTAGCCTAGTAAAAAACAATCATAACTTCATGCCTGCATGTGCACTCGTGCGTGTGTGTGTGTGTGTGTGTGTGCGTGCTTGTGTGTGTGTGTGTGTGCTTGTGTGTGTGTGTGTGTGTGCTTGTGTGTGTGTGTGTGTGTGCTTGTGTGTGTGCGTGCTTGTGTGTGTGTGTGTGTGTGTGTGTGCGTGCTTGTGTGTGTGTGTGTGTGTGTGTGTGTGTGTGTGCGTGCTTGTGTGTGTGTGTGTGTGTGTGTGTGTGTGCGTGCTTGTGTGTGTGTGTGTGTGTGCTTGTGTGTGTGTGTGTGTGTGTGCAGTGTGTGCAGTGTATACTAGGGGTGTGTCACGATACACTCAGTTCATGATACGATACGATACACGATATTGGGTTCACGATAACGATACGATACGATATTTTAACAATATTTTTTTGCGATCGATATGTAAGTTGAGGGGGCATCCTCCTCCACGCTAATTTGAGTCATTTCACCATTTTCATCCTCCGTGTGTCTGTAACGTCCCTCGTCTGTTCAAACAAAGCAATGAAAAGGAGAGCGAGCATGCAATCAGATGCAGATCAGTGCCACCATGTTCAGCTTCTTTTTCTCGCGATATGAGATTTCATCTCAACGATACATATTGTCACGTTTTGATATCGCATCCCTAGTGTATACTGTTGTTCGCACGAGACTGAGACTGAAACCGAAGCATGCAATCACAACAGAACTGTTGATATCGCTGTCGACTGTGTGTCTGTTATCTGAGAGGATGGGCAGGTTCCTCAGCTGTTAAACCTGGAATAATCCTTCCACTGTAACAGAGTTCCATCAGTGCAACCAGAGGCCCCACGTCTAAACGCATCAGCATCATCACCTGTCTCATCATGTTCTCTGGCAGTGATGTGGATCTTCTGCTCCACCCTGCACTGTATCCCTCCACCCTGTACCTCCACCCTCTCCATCCTGCTGGGTCTGGAGGCACGATCGAATGTGCAACAGGATTACTAACGATGTCTATGCAGAGAATACAGATCTCCATAAGAGAGAGAGAGAGAGAGAGAGAGAGAGAGACCTCCTCTGAAAAGGCCCAGTTCAAAGGCTGAGACTCGTCTCTCTCTCTGTGGTTCTTCTTGGCAGAGTCAGAGATCAAAGCTAAACGCTGAGCAACAACTGTGTGTTTCTGTCACCGGCCATTTGTCCACGTTTGATCAGCAGCCTCTCTTATCTCCCTGCCTCCCTCTGCTGCTAATACGCTGTAAAGGAGCTGCCTTTCATGACGGAGGCGTGATGTGAACAATGTGACGGAGGTGAGGCATGATGTGAACGATGTGACGGAGGTGAGCGGAGGGGACGGGATTTCAACTTAGTCTTGTGGACCCCCCCCCCCCCCCCCCGCAATGCGTATTCAGGGGGCTGCGTTCGATATTAGACGATATGCCCCACGATATGCTCACAATCAGTTAAACAATCGGTAAAAAAAATCAACTAAAATATAATTTGACAATTTTCTTGTTGAGCTCTTAGACATTTCTTAGACATCTTTTTAACTCATTGAGTGCCAATGACGACAATCGTCGTCAATTCGATTAGTGACGTAGAGTGCCAATGGCGACGATTGTCGTCAATTGCGTTTTTTGGCGGTGGGACGTGGATCAAAGCCTATTACATCTCCTATAAAAATATGGGCGCTATTGAAGGTGTATAACCTATTTTACAGACCCATTAGGTGGCGACAGTGCTCTCCAGATTAGAGAAAGGTCCGGAAAACAGCAGGAAAAAGCCCCGTGATGAAAGAGAAACCGCTCATGCTGCAGCCAGAGCCATATAGATTGCTCTGTCTGGAGCTGACGTTGGCTGCAAACAGCAGTCAATCCGCGCCCACAACTGAGCCTCTCTGCCTCTGTCTGTCTGTCTGCATAGTTTCTTCACACAATTAGCCGCCAGAAAGGCAGCACCCGACGCCGAAGGGCCAAACCTTTCCCTGCAGTCCGGTTTGGCATTTCCGTGTCGCGCTGGGAGCCGGCGCACAAAAACGGAGCGCTCCGAAAATAGACTGGGTGCGTGAGGCTGTGTGTTAGTGTGGGGAGGAGTTTGCAGCTGAGGGGGGGAGAGGGGGGTGGGGCACGCAGGGCACCACACACGGTGGGTCATAGCGATTCATATCGATGTTTTCACTGTGTGGATCGAGGCATGGATACAGATCGCTGCATCTTGCCACGCCTAGCCGCCGCCAACCAAACAAAAAAGTGACATTGCACAGGCAGCGTCAAAATAATCCATGACAGGTCCATCTGTAATCATCCAGACATTACAAATCAACAACAGAGCATAGTGAGGGCGCACACACACGCGCACGCACGCACGCGCACGCACACACACACACACACACCCACGCACGCACGCACACACACACACACACACACACACACACACACACACACACACACCTACCTACTCCTCACTGGTCCTTGGCCAGCCCAGACCACAGTCTTCACCACAGATAACCTCCCTCCCTCCCGCTCTCCCTCCCTCCCTCCGCCTCCCTCTTCTTCGGGGCTTTGCATACATTAAGACAGCGCGGGCAAATAAACTCCCCTCTCTCAGTTGTTTGGAGAGAAGAAAATCCCGGCTTTGACCTTTCATGTTGAAATCCATGTGGTGGTTTGTAAGAGGAGGAAAACAATCCCCGCAGGACGGCTCTGAAAGGCCTGTTTATTCTGCTCTGGTCTGGCTAAAGGAGGAAATAGCTTTGGCTTTTCCAGTTGCTATGTAAACAAGTAGAAGAAGTGTGCCACTCTGCGCTAACAAAACAACACGCCGTGCTGTTCTGACTGTGCAGACGTTAAGACCCCGAGCGTACACACCTAATCCAGGCAGAGGTTCTCACACTCACTAAGAAGGAAACACTTCTCTGCTGCTGCTGCTCAACCTCCCTCTCGACGTGCTTTAAGCAGAAGTGCTCAGAGTTCCTGGGCGCTGGATGATGTCTGCTACCTCGGAAGCACATCAACTTTCACACTTTTTGGACGAGTGGCGTTCCAAAAGTGTCTGCTCGCTCGCCAGACGGCCATCATGGCTTCCTGCTTCAAGTCCTCCCTGGAGGGAGAAGGTGACACCGACGTCTGGCCTCTCCTCTGAATGACTCTCCTCACTCAGTCCAAACACTAAAGCATGATGGGTCTGATGAGCGTGGTGGTGATATGTAGCTAGACGTTCATATCTTGAGATGCATCAAAGATTGAGAAAGTCTTTGTGTGTGTGTCTGCAGTTTTGTGTAACAACGTGCCAGTGGACTTGGTGCCTGAGAACGGCGTGGTGTCCTGCTATGAATAAGATGAAACCAGTCCAAAGTGCCGTGGTTCTGATCCCAGACTATTATTCCAATCCTTGGCCCTACCGAGCAATCACCTTTTGGTTCCAAGCCTTGAGAGCTCCGATGACAGCAGCTGGCTGTAGTGTAGTGTAGTGTGGACCTGGCTGCTGTAGTGTAGTGTGGACCTGGCTGGCTGTAGTGTAGTATGGACCTGGCTGCTGTAGTGTAGTGTGGTGTGGACCGCAGGCAGGGCAACGGGACCGAACGAGTCCACCTCCTTCTTGTCCTGCCAGCTCAGCCTCACACTCACACTGTGCACGGCTGGACAGCAGCTCAATTAATGGTGTTTGTGGGGGCAGCTTAAATGAGAGTTCAATGACGCTGTGAAGGAGGACCGTTTGTTGCTGTCCAATGGGAGAAGCAATGAAGGAGCCAAATCTGAAGATGGACCAGTTCTTCTGAGTTACTACTGTCCTGCATCCAGGGTGAGTGCTGTTTCATTAGAAATGATGTAAGATGACGTGCGGTTCATCACGCTCTCCTGTTTATTCCTTGACAGCCATTGAGGTGTAAACTTTTGACATCACAGTGGTATTCATACATACATCTGAACCACTCTCTCATAAACAATTGAGCCAAAGAGAATTTGAGTTATTTGTTTATTCTAAGGATCCCAATTAGCTGATGTCTAGACGACAGCTATGTCTTCCTGGGGTCCTAATAATGTGAAAGGCTACTTAATACACGTCCGTTATTATGTTGGCATATTTCTGCAATCTAGCTTTCACCACGTTCCACTGTGAATAATATCCACATTAGTTTGACTTAGTATATGCAGGCTAGCCTGTAGCATATCCACCCACAGATGAAGTAAAGATGAGAAATTAGTCAAGTTTGACCACTTTTTAATACCCCGTTGCACCTGTGCACACAGCAAGAGAAAGTTAGATACATAACCTCTGACAGCCATCTTTGAATTAAATGTTGCTGCAGTGCACCCCTGATAATGCTGTGCTCATAAATCACAACCCTATTTGTTGCTGGGAGCAGTTATTCCCTGGTTTACGGTAGAGAGGCTGCATTGTACAAAGTGATTTATCCGTACCCTGTGGTTAGCCTCTCTTAGGGAGAAAGCACTTAACTGTAACATCCCAACACTTTATCCTACAATTTGTTCTACACATACCAATTATGATGCATAAAGACTTTGCCATCATTTACATATTCTTATAAGGAACAATATCTGCAACATTGTTTTCCATTGTCCTCTGCTCTGATGCCTTCTCCTTGATGCTGTGAGTCTGAGAAGCTCTGATGCCTTCTCCTTTTTGATGATGTGACTCTGAGAAGCTCTGATGTCTTCTTCTTCTTGTTGTTGTGACTCTGAGAAGCTCTGATGTCTTCTTCTTCTTGTTGCTGTGAGTCTGAGAAGCTCTGATGTCTTCTTCTTCTTGTTGTTGTGACTCTGAGAAGCTCTGATGTCTTCTTCTTGTTGCTGTGAGTCTGAGAAGCTCTGATGTCTTCTTCTTCTTGTTGTTGTGACTCTGAGAAGCTCTGATGTCTTCTTCTTGTTGCTGTGAGTCTGAGAAGCTCTGATGTCTTCTTCTTCTTGTTGCTGTGAGTCTGAGAAGCTCTGATGTCTTCTTCTTCTTGTTGTTGTGACTCTGAGAAGCTCTGATGTCTTCTTCTTCTTGATGCTGTGAGTCTGAGAAGCTCTGATGTCTTCTTCTTCTTGATGCTGTGAGTCTGAGAAGCTCTGATGTCTTCTTCTTCTTGTTGTTGTGACTCTGAGAAGCTCTGATGTCTTCTTCTTCTTGATGCTGTGAGTCTGAGAAGCTCTGATGTCTTCTTCTTCTTGATGCTGTGAGTCTGAGAAGCTCTGATGTCTTCTTCTTCTTGATGCTGTGAGTCTGAGAAGCTTTGAATCGGAGCCTCTGAAATGACTTGGATGTGGAATTGGGCTAAAAGTATTGCAGACTGCAGACATCATGAAAGCAGCCTAATGGCAGATCTGGCAGGCAAACAGGAGAGGAGAGGGAGTAGAACGCAGTGGCAAAGGCAGGGGGGGTGGGGGCGCTCAACAATGATTTGTTCCATTCCTCTGTATGGCTTCAGTAGAAGAAGACTTGAGGATGTCTCTCAGATGGCTTCAGTAGAAGAAGACTTGAGGATGTCTCTCAGATGGCTTCAGTAGAAGACTTGAGGATGTCTCTCAGATGGCTTCAGTAGAAGAAGACTTGAGGATGTCTCTCAGATGGCTTCAGTAGAAGAAGACTTGAGGATGTCTCTCAGATGGCTTCAGTAGAAGAAGACTTGAGGATGTCTCTCAGATGGCTTCAGTAGAAGAAGACTTGAGGATGTCTCTCAGATGGCTTCAGTAGAAGAAGACTTGAGGATGTCTCTCAGATGGCTTCAGTAGAAGAAGACTTGAGGATGTCTCTCAGATGGCTTCAGTAGAAGAAGACTTGAGGATGTCTCTCAGATGGCTTCAGTAGAAGAAGACTTGAGGATGTCTCTCAGATGGCTTCAGTAGAAGAAGACTTGAGGATGTCTCTCAGATGGCTTCAGTAGAAGAAGACTTGAGGATGTCTCTCAGATGGCTTCAGTAGAAGAAGACTTGAGGATGTCTCTCAGGAGAAAGGCACTTTGCTTCCTCTGTGACTAAAGATCCTGTACTTTAGTTTGGGTAGATCTCCCAAACAAGAGCCTGTAGGGCTCAACACTCACTTTTAAAAGTGGTTGCCAGGCTGGCAACCAGGCATCAGCTTTTGGTTGGCCAAACTCAAAATATGGTTGCCATTTTTAGTCATCCTTATGAGCAATTAAGATAGTAGACTATTGCAATGTAAATTTGAATCTAAATGTCGGTTAATTTGAAAACGTCTCAATGTCAGCTTGAAACTAAATGTGGGTTAATTTGAAAATAAAACCATTTGTGTTCTGGTATAGTGAACTAAAACAACTTGGTTATAGGGTTATGGTTTGCGTTTACAGTTGAAATGACTTTGAACATGCTGGAACACGAACCGCGGTGCCCGGTCTTAGAGGCAAGTGTTTTAAGATTGTAACAGCAATACGTTTCCAACTGTAACGGCATCAGTGACGGCAATATTTAAACGTCACTAATTCAACAAATATTATACAAAACAAACAAATACATATTTATTTGGGGGTGCATGTTTGTTGTTTTTTATTAAAAAAAAAAAAAAAGTCCAGGCCAAGAATTGATTGACAATTCCTCAAAACGGTTGCCAATGGCAACCGTTAATTGTCGAGCCCTGGCATGATATATAGATCTTTATATTGCTCGGAACAGATAGAATTCATCTGCGAACTCAAAGAACTCAAACGGAGCAGTGTTCTCTGCCTTGTGCCGCTCACCTCGGGGTCTTTTGATGGCTGAATCTGTGTGTGCGTGCCGTGCAGGGGTCTTTATCAGAGGTTCTCTACAGTAGCACAGCGTTGGTGTCTGGTTCCAGGGGGACAGTGTGAGTGAGAGTCTCCGGGGGGATAGGGTAACAGGTGGACCTGAGGGCCATTCAGGAGGGGGTCAGACAGCACAATGTGCTTTGATGCTGATACCATCTCATCTCCTGTGTGTCTGCTCAGCCCTGCTCGCTATTTCACTGCTCAGCGACTTTACATCCAGCTGCCTGCCATTGTGTCTCTGCCCAAGTGCCCGCGGATCCAATATCACAGCGCCCCCATAAGACAATTACAGACTTTAATAACGGGCGTCATTACACACCCAGTGGATAGAATATGAAATAGGAATTCTGAGTGTGTGTGTATGTTTGTGTGTGTGTGTGTGTGTGTGTGTGTGTTGAGCAGCATCAAATCCCATCTGCGCACTCTCCGATCATCACGGGAGGTTTTTTATGAGTTTATAGTTTTCATTACAGACGTTAAAGTTTTCCTTAAAAGGACGATGTTTAGGTGAGAATAATTTCCACCAGACTATGTGAGTGATGAGTTTAGTTTTGTCATAGACTGAATCCCCTACCGACATCATAATGTGCACTGGAGAAACACACACACACACACACACACACACACACCTAGACACACACACACACACACACACACTAGCCGACTATCTTAAACGTGACTTCTAAATATAAAAACGCATGTGTCGTGGGCAAAGTCAGCGTAACGTAAGCATGACCACAAACGAACAACAAAACAAACGTTTTTTTTATTCCCAACGTTGGTGTTTTATTAACCTGTGTTTTATTAACCTGTGTTTAACCTGTGTTTTATTAACCTGTGTTTTATTAACCTGTGTTTAACCTGTGTTTTATTGCCCTGGAACAGAACCACTATGCGTTTTTTCGGTGGCTGATTTGGCCCCGACGCCGGCCGGCCATGCATAGCGTGCGAGAGAGCATAACAGAGAGAGAGAGAGAGAGAGAGAGCATAACAGAGAGAGAGAGAGAGAGAGAGAGAGAGAGAGAGAGAGAGAGCATAACAGAGAGAGCGAGAGAGAGAGAGAGAGAGAGAGAGAGAGAGCATAACAGAGAGAGAGAGAGAGAGAGAGAGAGAGAGAGCATAACAGAGAGAGAGAGAGAGAGCATAACAGAGAGAGAGAGAGGTAGAGAGAGAGAGCATAACAGAGAGAGAGAGAGAGAGAGAGCATAACAGAGAGAGAGAGAGAGAGAGAGAGAGCATAACAGAGAGAGAGAGAGAGAGAGAGAGAGCATAACAGAGAGAGAGAGAGAGAGAGCATAACAGAGAGAGAGAGAGAGAGAGAGAGAGCATAACACAGAGAGAGAGAGAGAGAGAGAGCATAACAGAGAGAGAGAGAGAGAGAGAGAGAGCATAACAGAGAGAGAGAGAGAGAGAGAGAGCATAACAGAGAGAGAGAGAGAGAGAGCATAACAGAGAGAGAGAGAGAGAGAGAGAGAGAAGGAATTGAGAGAAAAGAGGAGGAGAAGAGAAGGAGCTGATAAGTCATTTATGAGCCATACATTATTAACAAGCATCATGATGGTGGAACAGAGACTCATCTGGACTATGAAGACGCTTTGTCAAAACAAAAATGGAGAAATGAAATTTTGATTAAGTTGATTAGTAGGCCTCGATCTCATTTACGCAGCTATTCATCGCCATTTTCCCCATGAGTGCCCGGGTGAAAGACGATGACTATAACGCTGGGAGGAGTATGGTAGAGACATAAGGGCGTGTCGAGACTCTGAGCTGCGTGATAACGCCTCCGTTAAATCTATATGGCCATAACAATATTATGATGATAATGTGTTCCACGTTTATGATACAGTAAAGATGTAATGGTGTGTTGGATTAGGTTTATGAGAACTGTGGAGGTTTGAGAGTTTGTGTCATCTCAGACTGTGCGATTGTAATTGTGTTCACTCAGGCTAAAGGCTTCCTGCTGATATACTGCAGCTAAACGAATCGACGGAGCATAAACACATTTGTATTTGTCTTTTTGTTATCATTTACCATAATTTATAGTCTTTGCTCGTGATAATAACTCTAGTGTTGGCTGGTGGTATAGTGCAGTTGAGGCGTATACGGGGTCCAAAATTAACACCTGCCAAGCGCCACATGTGGGTCCATTTGGGGTTTGGCGGGGTGACCCGCCAGCTGGCCAGTAAATAATTTGTAATCAGAGCGTATTTTTTTATGTGCTTAGATCAGATGAGACGAATGTGACCCTCGCTGTCCACCGTACCTATGGTGACGTCAGCGTATCTAATCTACTGTGTATGCTTGGAAATATTTGGTTTGTTTGTTTATTTATTTGCACGCATTGAGAAGAGTATGGAAAAAAATGATAAAATAAATAAGTGTACAGGTGACATGAGACACAGCATTATGAAGACTTCACCTGTCTAAGACAAAATTAGACAATGTTACATCACAATAACTAGAAAAATGACGTACGGTATACGAGGAATCAGCGTGACGTCACCACGACAACAAACGCCTGACTTCCGGGTGTCTCTGCGTATGTGAATACAGGGCCCTGGTAGCATGGTAGCGTTGTGAGCTAACATGGTAGCATGGTAGCGTTATGTCTTTGCCTCCATAGCACTCCCATTGAGTCCCGTTCTCCTGCGTTAGCTGTGAGCTAACGTTAGCTGTGTGTTGTGTGCGTATGAAGCGTTAGCTGTGAGCTAACGTTAGCTGTGTGTTGTGTGTGTATGAAGCGTTAGCTGTGAGCTAACGTTAGCTGTGTGTTGTGTGTGTATGAAGCGTTAGCTGTGAGCTAACCTTAGCTGTGTGTTGTGTGCGTATGAAACATCACTGAATGAGTCAACCAGTTCGAATCATGCTCTTTCCATAAAGCCCACCAGCTTTGATATCTCTGTTGGCTAGTTGTTGATATTTATACAATATTGTGGCTCTAAGATATCGTTTTATAATATTTTATATTATCTAAAATATGGTCATTGATGGAAGTCCGGTATGCAAATTAAACAGGGTATGTTCTGCAGACCTTGCTATAGTCCCTATATTGGTGTCCGGTGTCCCCCCCCCCCCCCCCCGTCCGTTATCCATCTTTGTCTCCTCTCTCTCCAGAGGCATGATGTCACTGTGCCTGAGGTAACAGCACAGATCTCTCTGCAGACTCTGAGCTCGGCTAGATGTCCTTAGCTCTACTCAGCAGCAACAGCTAGGGGCTTATTAACACCTCTGGATGCTGGAGCAGGTGTTTTCTGTGCTGTAGGAGATCTGGCTCACAACCAGAGAGGGAGAGAGGGGGAGAGAGGGGGAGGGGGAGAGAGAGGGAGAGGGGGGAGGGAGAGAGAGAGGGGGGGGAGGGAGAGAGAGGGAGGGAGAGTGAGAGGGGGAGGGAGTGAGGGGGGAGAGAGAGAGAGGGGAGGGAGGGGGGAGGGAGGGAGGGAGGGAGAGAGAGAGAGGTTGAGAGAGGGAGAGAGAGGGGAGGGGGAGAGAGAGGGAGGGAGAGAGAAAGGGGGGAGGGAGAGAGAAAGGGGGGAGAGGGAGGGAGGGGGAGAGAGAGAGAAGATGACAGAGACAGAGAGAAAGAGAGGGAGAGAGAAGGGGAGGGAGAGGGAGGGAGAAGATGGACAGAGAGAGAAAGAGAGAGAGGGAGGGAGAGAGAGAGAAGATGGACAGAGAGAGAAAGAGAGAGCTTCTGTCAGGCACTGGGTCAGCTAAAGCATGATGGTATAATCATAGCTCAGTCCCAATCCCAATTCTACCCCTTAGCCCTTCCTCTTAGCCCTTCCTCTAGCCCTTCCCCTTAGCCCTTCCCCTTAGCCCTTCCTCTTAGCCCTTCCCCTTAGCCCTTCCTCTAGCCCTTCCTCTAGCCCTTCCCCTTAGCCCTTCCCCTTAGCCCTTCCTCTTAGCCCTTCCCCTTAGCCCTTCCTCTAGCCCTTCCTCTAGCCCTTCCTCTTAGCCCTTCCCCTTAGCCCTTCCTCTTAGCCCTTCCTCTAGCCCTTCCTCTAGCCCTTCCTCTTAGCCCTTCCCCTTAGCCCTTCCCCTTAGCCCTTCCTCTAGCCCTTCCCCTTAGCCCTTCCTCTAGCCCTTCCCCTTAGCCCTTCCTCTAGCCCTTCCCCTTAGCCCTTCCTCTTAGCCCTTCCCCTTAGCCCTTCCTCTAGCCCTTCCCCTTAGCCCTTCCTCTAGCCCTTCCCCTTAGCCCTTCCTCTAGCCCTTCCCCTTAGCCCTTCCTCTTAGCCCTTCCTCTTAGCCCTTCCTCTAGCCCTTCCCCTTAGCCCTTCCTCTTAGCCCTTCCTCTTAGCCCTTCCTCTAGCCCTTCCCCTTAGCCCTTCCTCTTAGCCCTTCCTCTTAGCCCTTACCCTTAGCCCTTCCCCTTAGCCCTTCCTCTTAGCCCTTCCTCTTAGCCCTTCCCCTTAGCCCTTCCTCTTAGCCCTTCCTCTTAGCCCTTCCTCTAGCCCTTCCCCTTAGCCCTTCCTCTTAGCCCTTCCTCTAGCCCTTCCCCTTAGCCCTTCCCCTTAGCCCTTCCCCTTAGCCCTTCCTCTTAGCCCTTACCCTTAGCCCTTCCTCTTAGCCCTTCCCCTTAGCCCTTCCCCTTAGCCCTTCCTCTTAGCCCTTCCTCTTAGCCCTTACCCTTAGCCCTTCCTCTTAGCCCTTCCCCTTAGCCCTTCCTCTTAGCCCTTCCCCTTAGTTTTGCACGTTCATGTGAGGGGAAGGGGTATCCCAATTCTCCTGTGGATCGAGGGCGAGGGCCAAGAGCTAGGGCTGAATAGCCCTCAAAACCAAGATTTTCCTGGACCAAGGGGTAGATGGATTTTTCCCAGAATTCAGTATTTTCGTAATTATTATGATTAATAACATTTCAACAGTCACATTTGTGTTATATTCCGTGTTGTATTGCTATATATAATGCAACCGGGTGCACTTAAAAGTTTTTTTGAATTGCTAATTTGTCATCTGCCGTGGTGCATTATTATCGTTTATTAGCGTGACGGTCCGCATGTGATAGTCCTTAATTTACCATAGATATATATTACGTTTTGTGTTGCTAATGCAACCGGGTGCACTTAAAAGTTTTTTTTAATCGCTAATTTGTCATCTGCCGTCGTGCATTGTTATCGTTTATTTGCATGACGGCCCGCATGTGATAGTCCTTCAGTTACCATCAATAAACTCATCCACTGTCACGACGACTGTCAGCTAGCAACAACATTTGATGACGTAGCGGTAATCGAGTGCTGTCCCATTTCAGTCCACTCCAGGCTGGTTTATATGATGCTCCTCCCCTGTGTGTGCAGCGCTCTCTCTGATAGGCTGGTTTATATGATGCTCCTCCCCTGTGTGTGCAGCGCTCTCTCTGATAGGCTGCTTTATATGATGCTCCTCCCCTGTGTGTGCAGCGCTCTCTCTGATAG
>NC_139652.1:12687758-12707758 GCF_964638095.1 Poromitra crassiceps
GTGGAGGCTGGGTTTACCCAGGCTAGCAAGCTGCAGCCCAGTGTGCCACCTACACAAACAGGGAAAGTCCTATGAAGACTTTTTTTACCGACTGTGTCCCACAGCCACAGAGGGACTGGCCCCAGTAGTACGCCCTAGGGCCTAAGCACTCCACATGAACTTATACAATTCCTTAACCTACCTATCCCTCCATTGTTAACCCCTGCCACTATGTTACGCGAAGAGGTGGACAATCATGTTGAAATGCAACAAATCAAACATTCATATTGATACGATTCTTTTTGTGGGTCAAGGGTGAGTGCCTTTAACAACTGAGACTGAGGTAGAAAAAAGCAAAGTGAAGGAAAGACAGCCGTATACTATGTATGCCTTGTCAACTGGCATCCATTTCAACCTGCTTCTCTCTCTCTCTCTCAGATGGACCTCAGCTGAACCGCACGTGTCGAGCAAGCCAAAGCCCACTGGGCTATGAGTGATGGATTACTTTACTGTGACTGAGTGAAGCGGAGAGAGAGAGAGAGAGAGAGAGGGAGAGAGAGAGAGAGAGGGAGAGAGAGAGAGAGAGAGAGAGAGAGAGAGAGGGAGAGAGAGAGAGGGAGAGAGAGAGAGAGAGGGAGAGAGAGAGAGAGAGGGAGAGAGAGAGAGAGAGAGGGAGAGAGAGAGAGGGAGAGAGGGAGAGAGAGAGAGAGGGAGAGAGGGAGAGAGAGAGGGAGAGCGAGAGAGAGGGAGAGAGGGAGAGAGAGAGAGAGAGAGGAAAAGGAAAGCTAGAGGGGCTTGTTTCATTGGAGGAAAGGAGGAAAAGAAAAGTGCCCGGAGCAGAACCTGCAAAGGTTAACAGAGACTGTAGCCTGAACAGCCACAGGTCGGGGGGGGGGGGAGACTGTAGCCTGAACAGCCACAGGTCGGGGAGGGGAGGGGGGAGACTGTAGCCTGAACAGCCACAGGTCAGGGAGGGGAAGGGGGGGGACTGTAGCCTGAACAGCCACAGGTCGGGGAGGGGAGGGGGGAGACTGTAGCCTGAACAGCCACAGGTCAGGGAGGGGAAGGGGGGGGGGGGACTGTAGTCTGAACAGCCACAGGTCAGGGAGGGGAAGGGGGGGGGACTGTAGCCTGAACAGCCACAGGTCGGGGAGGGGAGGGGGGGAGACTGTAGCCTGAACAGCCACAGGTCGGGGAGGGGGGGGGGGGGGGGGGGGGGCTTCCACTTTCCACTCAGGCAAGCTTCAAGCAGTCCGATAAGAAGGTCATATTGTTTAGAGTATTCCTATTCCTGCACAGCAAACCACCCCCATACTTTAAACTAACCACATGTAATGGATGCTATCAATCTCTGTCAAGGAGCGGGGGGGGGGGGAATTCTTCGACATCATCATCCAAGCCAATAACAAACACGTCATCAAAAAGCTTTCCAGCACAATGAGCACATAGTCTGAAATACTGAGATATTTCAGCCAAGATCAATCGTTTATTGGCATGGGATGGATTTCCACTTATTTTGTGTTGAAAAGGCCCATGTGAGGGTATCAGCAGAAGCTACTAAGCATGGAGGCCATGGTGCTCTCCAGGTCTGCACCGATGTATCTCACAGCTGGAGGCCATGGTGCTCTCCAGGTCTGCACTGATGTATCTCACAGCTGGAGGCCATGGTGCTCTCCAGGTCTGCACTGATGTATCTCACAGCTGGAGGCCATGGTGCTCTCCAGGTCTGCACTGATCTATCTCACAGCTGGAGGCCATGGTGCTCTCCAGGTCTGCACTGATGTGTCTCACAGCTGGAGGCCATGGTGCTCTCCAGGTCTGCACTGATGTATCTCACAGCTGGAGGCCATGGTGCTCTCCAGGTCTGCACTGATGTATCTCACAGCTGGAGGGGTTGGTGCTCTCCAGGTCTGCACTGATGTACCTCACAGCTGGAGGCCATGGTGCTCTCCAGGTCTGCACTGATGTATCTCACAGCTGGAGGCCATGGTGCTCTCCAGGTCTGCACTGATGTATCTCACAGCTGGGGGCCATGGTGCTCTCCAGGTCTGCACTGATGTATCTCACAGCTGGAGGCCATGGTGCTCTCCAGGTCTGCACTGATGTATCTCACAGCTGGAGGCCATGGTGCTCTCCAGGTCTGCACTGATGTATCTCACAGCTGGAGGCCATGGTGCTCTCCAGGTCTGCACTGATGTATCTCACAGCTGGAGGCCATGGTGCTCTCCAGGTCTGCACTGATGTATCTCACAGCTGGAGGCCATGGTGCTCTCCAGGTCTGCACTGATGTATCTCACAGCTGGAGGCCATGGTGCTCTCCAGGTCTGCACTGATGTATCTCACAGCTGGATGGAGGCCATGGTGCTCTCCAGGTCTGCACTGATGTATCTCACAGCTGGAGGCCATGGTGCTCTCCAGGTCTGCACTGATGTATCTCACAGCTGGAGGACCATGGTGCTCTCCAGGTCTGCACTGATGTATCTCACAGCTGGAGGCCATGGTGCTCTCCAGGTCTGCACTGATCTATCTCACAGCTGGAGGCCATGGTGCTCTCCAGGTCTGCACTGATGTATCTCACAGCTGGGGGCCATGGTGCTCTGCAGGTCTGCACTGATGTATCTCACAGCTGGAGGCCATGGTGCTCTCCAGGTCTGCACTGATGTATCTCACAGCTGGAGGCCATGGTGCTCTGCAGGTCTGCACTGATGTATCTCACAGCTGGAGGGCATGGTGCTCTCCAGGTCTGCACTGATGTATCTCACAGCTGGAGGCCATGGTGCTCTCCAGGTCTGCACTGATGTATCTCACAGCTGGAGGCCATGGTGCTCTCCAGGTCTGCACTGATGTATCTCACAGCTGGAGGCCATGGTGCTCTCCAGGTCTGCACTGATGTACCTCACAGCTGGAGGCCATGGTGCTCTCCAGGTCTGCACTGATGTATCTCACAGCTGGAGGCCATGGTGCTCTCCAGGTCTGCACTGATGTATCTCACAGCTGGAGGCCATGGTGCTCTCCAGGTCTGCACTGATGTATCTCACAGCTGGAGGCCATGGTGCTCTCCAGGTCTGCACTGATGTATCTCACAGCTGGAGGCCATGGTGCTCTCCAGGTCTGCACTGATGTATCTCACAGCTGGGGGGAGATGGATTCCACCAGCCAGCAGACGATGCATCCAATCAGTGCAGAAGGAAAGAAGGCTAAATCATGCAACATCACAGACACAAGCAGCTGGCCAAGGAACAATCAGCGATCTCTTCGACCATTTCTTATTCCATTCGTAACTCAAAAAAACACAAATGTATTTTGCTCAAGTGTTTGCGAACACTAAAATCAACAGCTTTTTACGATATGAAATACATTTAGAGCCCGTGCACAGCTGTGACATATGGTCAGCGCATAATACGTTTCAGAGTGAAAAATCGTGTAAGTCAGCAGTCATGATAGGGTAACTTCCCGCAATGTTTTTGAAGTGCGTCCATCTTTTTAGAAAGGAAACCCGTGCGGACAAAACAACTCATCATTTAGACACGAACAATCTAAAACAAGGCACGAACGAACAATATAAAACAGGACAATATAAAGCAAACACAAAATCACTTAAAATCACATGAAATGATTTCCAGCGGTTGCGCGAGCCAAGCATACTTTGGAGTTCGTCATCCTAAGCAACGTCCTCTCTTCACCTTTGGATAGTGAAGTGTCCCATTGTCTGCGTTCGGAAACACTCAGTCTTTCCACAGAGTCGGACAGAGAGAGAGATTGTGTGTAAACGGTTAAGTCAGGAAAAAAAAAAACCAGGAAAGGAAAACTTGAAAAAGCGCTCCGAGATTATTCAAGCGATGTCCCCAGCGGGCGCACGAGGCGGAGTGTGACTCGCTGGCACGAGGAGGGTACACAGCTCCTGCCGCCGTGAGGACCCGGCCCGGTGCCCAGCGCCGGCATCCGAGTCAGCGCCAAGCCCTGCCTGTGTGCCCCCACACAGCCCGGGCAGCTGGGCCAGAACCGAGCCTTCTACTTTCCAGGAAAACCCTCTTCGGAGGCCAAACCTTCCTCTAAAGCCCCCTGAAAACAGACTCATCAATGGAGACAGTCTGACATCAAAGCGATTATCAAAGGATAGAAAAGACTCGGATTCATCGACAGTACTTAGTGTTAAGTCTCAGAGACAAGGGGTGCGAGTTGGGGGAAAAAGAGGAGGGGGAGAAGGAGGAGGAGGAGGTGGAAATATGGTCACTGTAATAATAGCCTTTAAATCAGCGCAGATTAGCCACACACAACCTTTCCCAAATCGCCTTAGGTTCAAATCCCCCCTCTCACTGGGTAGTGAGCTGCTACTTACACCATGAGAAGACAGGGGTGACTGCCCTGACCCGCGGCGCGGACACACAGAGACATGACATCATCTGACCCGCGGCGCGGACACACTAGAGACATGACATCATCACCCCGCTGGGCACCGGGCACCGAGTCCAACACATCCACACATCTCTCTGCTTTTTACCTTTTAGAAGTTCTCGCCAAGATACTCCAAACATCAAAATGCAATCCATGGAATTATTCTTGAAACTAGCCAAACATTTAATGAGCATGCGCCTGTAAAAACCCTGCTCCCAAGTCAGCAGTTCAGTGTAACAGAGTAGAATAAAGTACGCCCTGTTTGGCTATAAAACGTTGCAATTTGGTTGGCACCACTTTGCACGCAGACGCTAACCACACTCACTTTTCTGCTCCAACGCCTATAACAGACTTCTAAACTGGTGACAGTATTTGATCATAACGCCGTTAAACGATCGAACATAACAACAAAATATTGTAATAATGTTTACGCCTCCGCTCAATATCAATAGGGTGTTTTACTGCACAGCAAGCACTCCGGAAAGGCAGTTTCTCACACGAGGTCTTTGAAGATCGCGTGAATGCATGTTTGCACTCAATCACAAACACAAAGCGATTCCGTGCTCGGTCGTCATCATTTTGTTTGAGTCCATGCATGTACAGCCAGACTCTCCCAAATGATCTCATTGAGATTTCCATCTGGATGAAAGAGTTTTGCTTTGCTCTGTGAGCCTCCTCTCTGTCCAAACTATCAATACCAGGAGCCCAACAATGAGGAACACACATTTCATTGTTCAGCTAATTAACATTCTTTGAAGCACTCCATCCCCTGGTTGCCAATTAAATAGACAGTGTACTTGACATTGAATATAGGTAATGCTGCCTGGGTCCTATACCAGGTCAGAGACTGCTGCTTACCGCCGTTTAGCAGACAACAAGCGGGGGGAAAATGTTTAAAAAAGTCCTCCAGACAGAAGCACAATTAAGTGCAATTCTGTGGCTAGACTCTAGACAGGGAGCAGTGGAGGCAGCTAATTGTTGCTGCTGGAGAAGGCTTTTAAATGTGAAGTGGCACGACCTTTGACCCCACTGGAAGAAGGTGGGCTTTGTACACACTGCAGTGCTGGCAGAGCTCTCTCGTTATCTTGAGTCCAGAGACTTTGCTGCCTGAAGGCATCATGGTGGGTCAGTTGGCCAGGCCTCCTCAGAGGAGATAGAACACGACTTATGGCTCTGTATTCCTAATTGATGGACTGGGGGCTTTAAGATTTGAAGAATTTCATTCTAATGAGATGTTCACCATTCGGAAGAAACTCTTCCAAAATAAAGCACATAAAACATAAAAGGAAAGTAGATGATGTAAGTCCTTGGCTGACACAAAGCCAAGTTTGTTTCCAGTTTGGATGCTTTTGTATTTGAGATATTGATGAACTTCCCCCGGGCAAGTTCTGTATCTGCATTGCAGATCTTCAGCATTGCATACATGCACTCCACCGTGAGAGAGTGAGTTATGGTCTGCAGTTAAGGTGAGAGGGTGCTGAAAACCACTGACAGTGTCGTAAAACCAAGCTAGTGAAACGGCACTGACATAGCATCTGTCTTTGGCTTCTAATGAAGAGCTGAGGAGGATAACTTACTGCTTATATATATATAATATTAATTATATATGCATATTAGGGGTGGGGGGGGAAATCGATACACCATAGTATCGCGATATTTTGCCTGACGATATTGTATCGATATTTGGACGCCAAGTATCGATATAAAAAAAAAATTGCAGGCCATGCCATGCCAGGCCACCGGGCATCTGCCCCGAAGCGCCCGATGTTGCAGTCCGCGCCTGCAGTGGCGTATTGAGTCCAGAGAAGCTTAATAATGTAGCCTACATATTGGGCAAAAACAAAACAAAACAAAAAAACACTGCATGTTTTACTTCCGGTGAGGTCAAGTAAAAGGTAGGAAAAGGAGTTAGACAATATATCGAAATATCGCAATATTCAATATATCGCAATATTCAATATATCGCAATATCGGCGATATCGCAATACTATCGTATCGTGACTCAAGTATCGTTTTACTATCGTATCGTGGGCATCTGGTGATTCCCACCCCTAGTACATATCCCACTGAAGTGTTGTGAACACAGACAAAATGGAATAGTATCCACTATCAATTACACCCCTCCTTTATGATGATGCTAACATGGTGAACGGTAGTAAGACGAGACTGAAAGAAAAGCTTCAGTAGATTAAATGTATACAGAGCAATTAAATGACATAAAAAAAACAGAGCCTACTACAGTTTTGAATTCGGGGTGGTCCTCTCAGCTGACGGACAGCCAGAGGCACAGGGCGATGACACTGATGACTCCGCTGTCGAGGCCACCTCGCTGGGGACTTGTCCCCTCACCTGTCACCACGTCTCACCTCTGACTGTCACCCATGCCTGCAGCCTGCCACCATATAGTCCCTGTCACTCAAGCTGCTGCGACCGTGAATACCCAGACAGTAGACAGTGGTAGAAAATAGCCCCGGGTGGAATTTGTCACGGGAACTCCCAAGACAACACCACACCACCGCTTTGGGTTCAACAGGGCTGCAGGCAGGGCAGACGACACATGGCGGCTATTAAGAGTTAGACTGTCTATAGCTGCCCGGCCCGGCCCAGCCCAGGCTCTCTGACTGCTAGCATCACTGAATCACATTACAATGAGCGCAATCAGCTGTATTATTAGCCGCTTGTGTCATTCTGTCATGCAATGTTATGACGTCGTTGAGGCAATGAGGGGACAGTCAGAGCCTCATGCGCCCAAAAGGAAAATCACACATGCAGCAAAATGAATAGATAATTGTTAGGTGAAGACTCACAATCAGAAGAACCATTACGGTACATGATGGCAAAAAACTAAATGAACTTTCAACTCATTTCACAATCTGGAATAACTTAATCAAGCCGGCGTTCCTGTCTGAAGTTACCATTCACAAGGAGAATCAAATCAAATTCACAGTCTGTGCGTTGTATGTGGGCCAGTGGCAGACTAGTGCAGTTGGTGAGAAGGCTACTTCAGAGAAGCAGGTGTCAAAGAAGAAAGGCCGGCAGTGGGAGCTCGGGAACGGGCTGGGGCCGCTGCCAAGCAGGCCAGGTCTGCTCACACAGACCAACAGGCACATGCAACGCAAGGCCAGGACTGCTCACACAGACCAACAGGCACATGCAGCTCAGGCCAGGAAGACTCAAACAGACCAAAAGGCACATGCAGCTCAGGCCAGGAAGACTCAAACAGACCAAAAGGCACATGCAGCGCAGGCCAGGAAGACTCAAACAGACCAAAAGGCACATGCAGCTCAGGCCAGGAAGACTCAAACAGACCAAAAGGCACATGCAGCTCAGGCCAGGAAGACTCAAACAGACCAAAAGGCACATGCAGCGCAGGCCAGGATGACTCAAACAGACCAAAAGGCACATGCAACACAGGCCTGGAAGACTCAAACAGGCCAAAAGGCACATGCAGCTCAGGCCAGGATGACTCAAACAGACCAAAAGGCACATGCAGCGCAGGCCAGGAAGACTCAAACAGACCAAAAGGCACATGCAGCGCAGGCCAGGATGACTCAAACAGACCAAAAGGCACATGCAGCTCAGGCCAGGATGACTCAAACAGACCAAAAGGCACATGCAGCGCAGGCCAGGATGACTCAAACAGACCAAAAGGCACATGCAACACAGGCCTGGAAGACTCAAACAGGCCAAAAGGCACATGCAGCTCAGGCCAGGATGACTCAAACAGACCAAAAGGCACATGCAGCGCAGGCCAGGAAGACTCAAACAGACCAAAAGGCACATGCAGCGCAGGCCAGGATGACTCAAACAGACCAAAAGGCACATGCAGCTCAGGCCAGGATGACTCAAACAGGCCAAAAGGCACATGCAGCTCAGGCCAGGATGACTCAAACAGACCAAAAGGCACATGCAGCGCAGGCCAGGAAGACTCAAACAGACCAAAAGGCACATGCAGCGCAGGCCAGGAAGACTCAAACAGACCAAAAGGCACATGCAGCGCAGGCCAGGATGACTCAAACAGACCAAAAGGCACATGCAGCGCAGGCCAGGAAGACTCAAACAGACCAAAAGGCACATGCAGCTCAGGCCAGGAAGACTCAAACAGACCAAAAGGCACATGCAACGCAGGCCAGGAAGACTCAAACAGACCAAAAGGCACATGCAGAACAGGCCAGGATGACTCAAACAGACCAAAAGGCACATGCAGCGCAGGCCAGGAAGACTCAAACAGACCAACAGGCACATGCAGCACAGGCCAGGAAGACTCAAACAGACCAACAGGCACATGCAGCGCAGGCCAGGAAGACTCAAACAGACCAACAGGCACATGCAGCGCAGGCCAGGAAGACTCAAACAGACCAACAGGCACATGCAGCTCAGGCCATTAATCTCCACTGCTCACTCAGCCATTCCCACCACTCAGTAGGACACTTCATCCACTGCCGGGCCAGGGAGATGACATGCACTCACACACACACACACACACACACACACACACACACACACACACACACACACACACACACACACAGATAGCATGATGGAACTGTGTGTATTCTCAGTGATGGATGCATTGTGCAAACCACAACACACAAAAACACATTCAATGCACGCACACAAAAACCCCAAAACAAACTTTTTTTCTGCCTAGCAACAATAGGTGCTTCCTGGAATGGGGGGAGGGTCAGCCCGTGCAGGGGGGGGCAGGAGAGGGCAGAGAAAGCCTAAGCCTCGTGGAGCCAACTGACATTCAGAAGTCGCCCCGCGCCAGCCCAAAGCCGGACCCCTAAAGGTGAGGGAGGTTGTCTGAGTGATCAGCGGCTGTCCATCACGCCCAGGCGAGGCTAGCCACCTTTGCTGACCCCTTTCCAGAGCCAGCGTAAGAGCAAAACAAAGGGCCTAATGCATACATAGTTCCCAACCGAGGCCCAGCAAACAAGCCAGCGAGCCCCAGTAAACGAGTACCTCTAGGGGGGGGGAAGAGCTCAAGGTCACATGCCCCCGTCCAGTGAGTGACTCCAAACAAAGAGGGAAGTGAGGTCACAATCAACAAGTGCTTCCATTCACATACATGAAAGCGCAAAGGGGGAGCGGGCAGCGATTCAAGTCGGCTAGTTCAAACCCCAGGCGGGGGAGGGCATTTTTTCCATGTAAATGAACCCATTGACCAAAGACCTGATGCTAGCATTTGGACTAGCATGTACGCACAGTGGGCACCGAGGGGGGACTCCTATATAGTGATTGTGTTGGGGGTCGGGGGTCAGGGCTAGGGGGCACAGATGCTATGTGTGCCAAGGATTGTCACATCAAAGCTGTTTGCAGTCATGTCATTGTCCAACTGCTGAACTGCTTGAGTTTGAAAATATGGCTGAGAAGATAAGCCCATGAACCAACATTTGAACATCACCTCCTTCACTTAGTATCTTGGTGTTCTACTAGTAATCTACGGCTGGATGATATGGACAAAATCAAATGCATGTATCGCGATATCTTTGAGCAAATCACTCGATATCGATATTGTGACAATATTGTAGGGATGACTATTGGTGCCTTTCACGAAATATTTACACAATGAGGTTTTTAACTAACTAAGTGGGTAAAGGCAAATAATAGATCTGGTAAGTTGAAAGTTAAAATGACATCACTTTACTGTAATGCAGCCTTTAAAAAACACTTATGCCATATCATGATATTACGACGTCCAAAATCTAAGACAATATCTAGTCTCATATCATATATCGATATAATATCAATATATTCCCCAGCCCTATAAGTAATCTGTGTTGTCAAGCTTGACCACTTCACTGTTCCTTAGTGCAGTGGTTCCCCAACTTTTTCCTGTACCCCCTCAAACATTCAACCCAACATGTTGGGTACCCCGTGTACATGTATCTCCAGAGGGTAGCCTAAGCCCTAAGGGCTAATGTACACCGCCTCCGGAACAGATGCGGTACGGCTCCGGTACGACTGCGAGTGCGAACAAACCCACACTCATGTAATCTGTCAGACGCATGCGGGAACCGACAAAAATACAACAGGTGCGTAATTTTTCCGTACCACATGTACCGCCCATCAATTAACATGGGCGAGAGTCGATCCGGCAGTTTTGCCGGATCCGCAACGCAGCCGTATAACGTATCTGGTGTACATTGCCTGTAAGCCTACTACTTTGTCTTTTTTTTGCATACCCCCGACGTAACTGCGAGTACCCCTGAGGATGGGTGCAGAGAACAAATTTCGCACACTCAGGTGTGTGACAATCGTTGGGACTTTACCTTTACCTTTACCTGGGGTACAAAAGAAAACATGGCCCCCAAAAGCCTCAGACTCTCTCCGCCAATGTCTCTAACATTCATCTCTTGTTTGTCTTCACGTGGACTTCACAAAGCAATGGCAAGAGAAACAGAAGAATCTGCCCCTATCCGTAGCCACCCTCATGCTAGTGGCTATCTCCATGGGAGGATGACACAGGGGATTCACATGCGAGCCCAGAGACACATATCCCTCAGAACGTTTCATTAAGGATCGTAGAGTGTTGTGATTTGAGCCGACAACCTCGTTCCCCGGGGCCTTTTTAAAAGCTCGAACCCTGGCACAGCATTAAAACATTCATCACCCACTCAACAGCTATCCACTCTACAGGTATTCTAAACAGTGGCAAAGCCACCCAGGCTGGCTGGCTTGCAACACAGAGAAGACTGCTAGAGTTGCTAGTGTTGTTGAGTCAAGGAGACCTCAGTTCACGGTAAACCCGGTTCATCTGTGCTCCTGATCCGGCCCTGCGTGCTCCAGCAAAATCATGAATCTGGTTCATTTTTGGCGCAATTTAGATTAATTTGATATACTTGTGATCATCTCACGTTGGTCTGTTGTTGTGCATGATGATATCAGACCCAGTTTGCTCATTGGAAACTTTGCGTGCAACTTTTTCTTTTTGCCAACAGCAGAACATGTCACATCCGTTCAGCAATACGTAGAATGATAATCTCTTGCTTCATCAGCAAACACATGAACACACACGGTGAAGAAAAGCAGCTGAAGACACGTATATGGCCATGTCATGACTGCTGAAATAACAAAACACTATTTTCCATCAAGGGAACACTTGAGAAGCTCTTAGCATTGCACTTGTCTTTTTAACACTTCGCAGGTAGTGACAGCACATGTTCGACAATGTCAAGTATTTCTGTCTGACAAAGATGACAGCACAATGGTGGAAACTAAGGCGCCCTTAAACTTCCTCTTTGTTCACTTCATCTATGTGGAAACATGGCCTTCCTTTCCTTTCAACACAGTTCACAGCGGTGAGCAGAGAGGGACTGTACAAACTTTGGAAACTCTTAGGGCCTGTGTCCACCTAGCGTCTTTTCATCAGCTCCGGCGTCTTTTTTCAGTTGTTTCCAATGAGGACCGAGCATATGCGGGCGCACACGGACGTCTACAGAAAGTGCGCTGCGTCCAGCGTCTATTTTCACAGCGCTCCGGTGTTTTTGTGCGCCCGACTCCCAGCTGAAAATATTTTAACTTTTCAGAAAGACGCTGGTGTCGGGTGCTCCTTTTCTGGCCACTAATCATATGGAAAAACTATCGCAACAAAGACAGAAAGGCTCAATTGTGGGAGCAGATTGGGTAGACACTTAATATTTGTGGCGAGTGTTGAGCTAAATCACTGGTATGTGTGTTGTTTGCTAATGTCAGCTGTCAGCTATCAAGCTACTACTGCACTGAACTAACGTTACTTTCAGACTGCTTCTTTGCTGCTTCCTTGTATATTGTGCACTGAGATCAGCGCTTCCCAGCGTACTTCCAGCGTTTAACGGTCGGAAAAAGACGCTAGATGGACACACAGCCTTATTTAGGCCGTGGCCACACTGATCCGTCAGAAAATGGACAGAATTGTTGCATGTACAAGTAACCTACTTGTTACAGCAGGTGCCAGGTGGCGGTAAGCCACACCTTGAAGGTGTCAGCGAACTGCCTATAAACCAAGAGAAGAAGAAAGCTAGCTGTTAGCTCTGTGTGCTACGTTATATGTGGCAATAACGCCACTGAATGACCAGATTGATGTAATGGTCGGCGAGTTCGTGTCATGCTGTTTCCATGAAGTCCACCAGCTTTGATATCTGTTGGCTAGTTGTTGATATTTATAACGGTAAAATAACATTACGTTATATCGATGCGGACAATCCGCTCAGCCATTTCCGCTCTGAGAACGCCACCTCGACTCTGATTGGCTAAATGGGACGGTGACTATCCGACCCTCCGATACGTCCAGAAAAAGTTCAGTCCTCTTGAACTTTTCTGTCCATCAAAATGTATGCAAATTTGCTGGATATGTACACTTCATCAGTGCTCCACGGACAGACAGACGGACAGCTGTCTTGAAAATGAATGGCAGTGAACAGAGAAATGAACGCAGACGGACAGACACCACGGATCAGTGTGGCCGCCCCCTAGGGCTGCACAATTAATCGTATTTTCATCGTCATCGCAATATGAACATGCACAATAAACACATCGCAAAGACTGCCTGAAACGCAATGAATAACAAAAGTGGTTTTATTTACATGCGTCATGCATTCCCACTCAGCATCTGATCATTTTGTCTTGTGTTGTAAATCCAGCGTACACCTTTCCCTTGCAACAGTGCGCTCCGCCCCTCTGCCAAAGCCCAAACACGCTGTGTGTAGTTTCAGCTAGAGTCAGTGTTCATATATTTATTCAGTGGGCATAGGCTATGTTTGGGGTCTATGTTAGCATTATTAAAGCAGAAAGACATAGGAACTGTATAGCTAATATGCATACTTTAATATTTGTTTATTTATCGCAAGTCGTATCGTCATCGCTATATTAAACAATGTTATCGTATATCGCAGATTTTCCTCATATCGTGCAGGCCTACCGCCCCCTTAGGCCCAGTTACTGTACTGACATACTGTACTGTATGTAGCATAACTGAATGCAGTACCATGAGCCGTCATGTCTGACAGTAAACCTTATCTCTCCGGGCGGGCAGAGGTATCTCTCTGCTGATACACTCTTTGTTTGTGTCCCGGAAGTCTGCGTGATAAAACACAGCCTGCTTTTTTGTTGTTGTCTTTTTCAAACAACATACATTTCCTTGAAGAGCACAGCAAAGACAAGAGAGCGAGAGTTCCAGCAAGTGAATGGGCCTGGCAAAACAAACAAGAGGGGAGAGGGTGGCTGCCTGGACAGCAGACTGGTAGCCTGGGTAAACCCAGCCTCCACGTGACGTCACAGACTAGCCTGGGTAAACCCAGCCTCCACGTGACGTCACAGACTAGCCTGGGTAAACCCAGCCTCCACGTGACGTCACAGATGAGCCTGGGTAAACCCAGCCTCCACGTGACGTCACAGACTAGCCTGGGTAAACCCAGCCTCCACGTGACGTCACAGATGAGCCTGGGTAAACCCAGCCTCCACGTGACCTCCATGTACTATCAGTCACAAAAGACGTTACAGGCTAGTCCGTGACCTCACATTGAAGGCCGGGTTCACCCAGGCTAGTCTGTGACATCACATTGAAGGCCGGGTTCACCCAGGCTAGTCTGTGACATCACATTGAAGGCCGGGTTCACCCAGGCTAGTCTGTGACGTCACATTGAAGGCTGGGTTCATCCAGGCTAGTCTGTGACATCACATTGAAGGCCGGGTTCACCCAGGCTAGTCTGTGACGTCACATTGAAGGCCGGGTTCACCCAGGCTAGTCTGTGACGTCACATTGAAGGCCGGGTTCACCCAGGCTAGTCTGTGACGTCACATTGAAGGCCGGGTTCACCCAGGCTAGTCTGTGACGTCACATTGAAGGCCGGGTTCACCCAGGCTAGTCTGTGACGTCACATTGAAGGCCGGGTTCACCCAGGCTAGTCTGTGACGTCACATTGAAGGCCGGGTTCACCCAGGCTAGTCTGTGACGTCACATTGAAGGCCGGGTTCACCCAGGCTAGTCTGTGACGTCACATTGAAGGCCGGGTTCACCCAGGCTAGTCTGTGACGTCACATTGAAGGCCGGGTTCACCCAGGCTAGTCTGTGACGTCACATTGAAGGCCGGGTTCACCCAGGCTAGTCTGTGACATCACATTGAAGGCCGGGTTCACCCAGGCTAGTCTGTGACATCACATTGAAGGCCGGGTTCACCCAGGCTAGTCTGTGACGTCACATTGAAGGCCGGGTTCACCCAGGCTAGTCTGTGACGTCACATTGAAGGCCGGGTTCACCCAGGCTAGTCTGTGACGTCACATTGAAGGCCGGGTTCACCCAGGCTAGTCTGTGACGTCACATTGAAGGCCGGGTTCACCCAGGCTAGTCTGTGACGTCACATTGAAGGCTGGGTTCACCCAGGCTAGTCTGTGACATCACATTGAAGGCCGGGTTCACCCAGGCTAGTCTGTGACGTCACATTGAAGGCTGGGTTCACCCAGGCTAGTCTGTGACGTCACATTGAAGGCTGGGTTCACCCAGGCTAGTCTGTGACATCACATTGAAGGCCGGGTTCACCCAGGCTAGTCTGTGACGTCACATTGAAGGCTGGGTTCACCCAGGCTAGTCTGTGACATCACATTGAAGGCCGGGTTCACCCAGGCTAGTCTGTGACGTCACATTGAAGGCCGGGTTCACCCAGGCTAGTCTGTGACGTCACATTGAAGGCTGGGTTCACCCAGGCTAGTCTGTGACGTCACATTGAAGGCTGGGTTCACCCAGGCTAGTCTGTGACATCACATTGAAGGCTGGGTTCACCCAGGCCAGCAGACTCGAGCCATTGGAGCACCGGTCTTCCATTTCCATGTTCCAAGCGTCCTGACCAACTTAGACTTACACCCCCCTAACCCCCTAACCCCCTCCAAACACCCAGACCAGCCAATCAAACTTCACCCTCCAACTTTGATTGAAGACAAGACTCCCCTTTCACAGAAACATAAAGTGAAGAGAGAGAGAGAGACAGAGGGAGAGAGGGAGAGAGAGAGAGACAGGGGGAGAGAGGGAGAGAGAGAGAGAGAGAGAGAGAGAGAGAGAGAGAGAGAGACAGAGGGAGAGAGAGACAGGGGGAGAGAGGGAGAGAGAGAGAGAGAGAGAGAGAGAGAGAGAGAGACAGGGGGAGAGAGAGACAGAGAGAGAGAGAGACAGGGGGAGAGAGGGAGAGAGAGAGAGAGAGAGAGAGAGAGAGAGAGAGAGAGAGAGAGAGAGACAGAGGGAGAGAGAGACAGGGGGAGAGAGGGAGAGAGAGAGAGAGAGAGAGAGAGAGAGAGAGACAGAGAGAGAGAGAGACAGGGGGAGAGAGGGAGAGAGAGAGAGAGAGAGAGAGAGAGAGAGAGAGAGAGAGACAGAGGGAGAGAGAGAGAGAGAGAGAGAGAGAGAGAGAGAGAGAGGACCATAAGATCATTGACCCTGACAAAGAGTGCTTTTATACCTCCTCCAGAAGAAGGGATAGGAGTTTGGCGAGACAGGAGGGAATCTACCCTCCACTGATACCTCTACTCTACACGATGAGATAGATCCAAATCTCAAAGGTGATGTGTTTTTTATATATATATATATATATATATATATATATATATATATATATATATATATATATATATATATATATATATATATATAATATACAGCACTGAGTAAACTTGCTGCCTGCAGTTTCCTGACTGCAAGCTAGCTAAGCTAATGTTAGCTACTTTGAGATTAGCACAGACGATTTCAGCTTACCGTTCAAAATGAAGGTTAAATCCATATCGTTGTGTCCCTGGGTGCGAACGCTGTTTGAACGCAGCCTAATCGAGGTAACGTTTAGAGAACAGCAGCTGTGAAGCGGCGTGATATACACACAGTGAAGCGCCCGTGGTGTTACACGAGGGATCAGCCCAGCAGCATTTTGGTAAACAAACCGCGTCACTGGGTGGCAACAGCAATGGAACCCTATGGAGCCTGAGTTTGAGCGTCTGACTCTAGCTGGCCGGGCTGACCATGTTTACAATTTAAAAACTGCGACAGTTCACACAACTTTAACACGACGTGCATATATTATACATCAAACTCTAAGAGCTAATACTGCTCTCACTCAGAATGTCAAAATATAAGCGATGTGATGTATACTTTTTCAGATATTAACGTTTGTTTGGCACAACTCATACTAGTTAACTGCCGCGTGGTTTGCGCATTTTTGGGTGGCAGTGACGTCACGCTGATTCGTCGAGTGCTTCTTGTCCAATGAAATTGCTCGGCCAGGAACTAACTGTTGTACACATTAGATCGCACCTCACCACCTCTGAATGCATTGCTGCTTAGATATCCAGGTCTCAATTCCTCAACTAAGCAGCATTCTCCTAGGTGGTCCTGTGTTTCTCTGCACGTTTTTGCTCTCAGCAATTAGACTGTGGTTAGAGAGAGGAGCCCCATATTTAGCCATTATTTGACTCTGATGAGGATCCAAAAGGAGGAGAGTTTAGAGGGGAAAGAACAGGGAAGCAGCAGCAAAGATGGTAAGAGACAAAGACAAGGCTACACAGCAACACAGAGCTACACATCATCTCCGACTAAAACACTTCATCAAATTTCAATCGGCGAAAAAGCAACGGTCTTGAATCATCACCAGACAGAAGCCACAGCACAAGAGCAGGCAAAATGAATCAGAATCCAAGACCATAAGTAGCATTGCTGAAGCCAAAACCAGAACGACACACAGTGTTTACATGCAACCTGCTAGCAGCAGTGTGTGCTGCACTCCTTCCCATAAAAAGACCTCCTGAGGCCTGTTAGTCTTGGCCCCAGTGTGGCCTTCAAAGAAGCCATTTATCAGCGCTATATCTGGAGGAGGGCCTATCTGATAAGGGCTGAGGAGGAACCGCAGCCTGGGACACCTCGCACAGTCCTAAAGCCATCCCCCCCAAAGGCTCTTTCAATCCTCCTGCTCATTGTTTACCTGCTGTCCTCTTTGATGAAGCCCCGCTGCAGGTGTCTGCTGGGCTGTGTTATACACATCTATCTCCACCACTATCTCCGTGTTGCGCGCTGAGCGGATTTACGACCAGCCGTTTGGGGGTTTGTACTTGAGGTTTGTGAGATGAAAACTCACAGATGTATCTCATTTAGGGGTTAAGTAGATATTAAAGGATGACGGGATGATAACATTGGATGTTTGTGGGATTTAGCGAGAAGGGGGAGGAGGGGGAGGGGGGGGTGTTCTGTTATACCCTCATCAGAAGCCTTTCACCAAGCGCCCGCCCACGGTTCTTAGGGAAGAGCATATTTGAAAGCAGGACCAGAGTGTGTGGGGGGACGGGGGGCTGAGAGACCCTCCACATTTTCTCCCTCTGTGTTTACCACACACAGACTGGAGCGAGTGAAAGGGGCCGCAGCGTATTAAGGAGGTATTGGCCTGGCCCGTCGGGTCAACTCCGACTACTTTAAAACCTCTGCCGCGCACAATGGCCGCCACCACCGGGCCACAATGGCCGACTTCAGACAACAAGCAAATCAAGCCTCCCGCTACATCAAAGATTTATTACACGCTGCAAACAAAAGGCCGCCCACAAAGCTCCCCCGCGAGCGGCACTCTCAGGGCCTCGCGTCGCGGTGAACTCTGCTCGCTCACACCCTGATCTCTCTCTCTCTCTCTCTCTCTCTCTCTCTCTCTCTCTCTCTCTCTCTCTCTCTCTCTCTCTCTCTCTCTCTCTCTCTCTCTCTCTCTCTCTCTCTCTCTCTCTCTCTCTCTCTCGAGGGCCTCTCCACCACCCAAAGACCTCAGCCATAAAAATTCAAATGAAACCCGGGGGAACATTCAAGCAGCCTCCCAAGCAGAAGAAACCTCTCCACTTCTTTTCTTCCATGACTGCAAACTAAAAAGGTAATTATTTCTTCCCTCACGGCCCCTATAGATGTGAATACTGCGGCGAAAACACCCAGACTGGTGCTGGAACGCGTCTCGCTTAATTAAGTCGAGGATTTTTTTCTCTCGCACCCCTCAATCAAGGCTGAGATCTTCTCGGTATAACCTGCAAAAGCCAAAGATCGTGACTGCGTATAATTTGCGCTTTCAGGGCAGCTCTTAGTTTTTACTGCCATGGCTCAGAGAACGAACGCAGGTCACCAGGAGGTAAGTGTGTGTATAGGCAGACAGTGTGTAAAGTCAGACAGTGGTTGCGGTGTCAGGCAGGGCCGGTGTAGTTAGGCGGTCTGCAGTCTGTTACCTGAGGCGGCGCATGGCTCAGAGCTGTTCCTCTTCCTCTCGTGTCTGTAGACGAGATGAGGTTTGTTGTGCTCTTCGTCATAGTCCTCCTCCCCCGCAGCATTCATCAGAGGCTCCAGGAAGTACTCGCCGTGTTGCGTCGTAAACGTTCCAATCTGCAACAGAGGAAAGGTGTTATAGCGTGCGTTAGCGTCAAGCATGTACCGTAAATTCCGGACTATAAGGCGCACCGGTGTATAAGCCGCACCTTCAAAGTTGACTATTTTTTTCTTATATAAGCCGCACCGGACTATAAGCCGCGGGTGTTTTAATGTTTTTTTTTTTTTTTTTTTTTTTTTTTTTGTGTTTTAATGTTTAATTACCATATGTAATGCTCCCATTTATTAACATTTCAACAAAACAACATAACACAACACCACCTGTGTTGTTATTTACAGTGCACACAGTGTCATACAGTGTCATACAGTGTCATACAGTGTCATACAGTGTGGTGAAAAGAGGGCAAGAGAGGAAATTAAAACAGAAGTGGATTTATAGTTAGAAAGAGTGCTAAAAAAGAGAGATTTTTTTTTTTTTTTTTTGAAAAAATCCATAGATAAGCCGCACCGTTATATAAGCCACAGGGGCCAAAAAAGGCCAAAAAACGGGAAAAAAGGTGCGGCTTATAGTCCGGAATTTACGGTACTTGCATGTGTGCGTGTGAGCGTGTGTGTGTGTGTGTGTGTGTGTGTGTTTGTGTGTGTGCATGTGTGTGTGTGTGTGTGTGTGTGTGTGTGTGTGTGTGTGTGTGTGTGTGCATGTGTGTGTGTGTGTGTGTGTGTGTGTTTGTGTGTGTGTGTGTGCATGTGTGCATGTGTGTGTGTGTGTGTGTGTGTGTGTGTGTGTGTGTGTGTGTGTGTGTGTGTGTTGTGTGTGTGTGTGTGTGTGTGTGTGTGTGCATGTGTGTGTGTGTGTGTGTGTGTGTGTGTTTGTGTGTGTGTGTGTATGTGTGTGTGTGTGTGTTTGTGTGTGTGTGTGTGTGTGTGTGCATGTGTGTGTGTGTGTGTGTGTGTGTGTGTGTGTGTGTGTGTTTGTGTGTGTGTGTGTGTATGTGTGTGTGTGTGTGTGTGTGTTTGTGTGTGTGTGTGTGTGTGCATGTGTGTGTGTGTGTGTGTGTGTGTGTGTGTGTGTGTGTGTTTGTGTGTGTGCATGTGTGTGCGTGTGTGTGTGTGTGTGTGTGTGTGTGTGTGTGTGTGTGTGTGCGTGCGTGTGTGTGTGTGTGTGTGTGTGTGTGTGTGTGTGTGTGTGTGTGTGTGTGTGTGTGTGTGTGTGTGTGTGCATGTGTGTGTGTGTGTGGATTTATCGCGCAGAGATCATGGCATAGTTTCATGGAAGTCGTAGTCATCGTCTAGCTGCAGTCAGCCGTGCCCCTGGGCTCTGCTGAAC